>NW_005194698.1:389498-398265 GCF_000372725.1 Emiliania huxleyi CCMP1516
AAAGAGGGATGGAGAACGTACGCTATATAACAAACTAATCGAAAATGAAGGCCAATAAGAAATTAGGGGAGAGAGATGGAGCCGGAGGACAAGAGAGGGTGACAAGAGGACGCAAGAAAACGAGAAGGAAGAGTTATAATGGAGACATTTAAAAAACACCTTATTAAAACAATGTAAGGGGGGGGGGGGGGTTCCAAGGCGCGCCCCCGTGAGGAGTGGCGAGCGGGCGAGAGCCGGCGACGCCATGCGCGACGCGGCGCCGCCAAAGAGCTCCGAGCCTATCTCGGGCAATCTCGGGTAATCTCGGGTACTCTCGTCCAGGCGAGGCGCCGCCGAAGAGCCCCGAGCCGAGAAGGTTCTCGCCGTCCGGGCTCCACGGCAGCTTGACGGAGCCGTTGTAGACGGCGGTGCCTGAGGGGGGCATCTCATTCCCATTCTCGTTCTCATTCTTATTGTAGGCGGCGGCGCCTGTGGGGCATCTCATCACTATCAGTATTATCATGCCAGACCAGTATTACCCTTTTTATTAGAGGATCGGGACTGAGTCGCCCCAAACGGCGGCAGCCGGAGCCTTTGTCGGGTGCGAGGGCCGTATAGCGCCGCGCCGAGGCCGAGGGCTCGCAAGCGTCTCGGCGAGATCTCGGCGAGATCTCGGCTAGCGGGGGGCCGTAGAGCATCACGCCGAGGCCGAGGAGCTGGAGGTACGAGCCGCTGTTCCACGACTCGCCTAATGAACTAATCAACTATTCACGAGCTGCCAATTATTAATGAGTGCACGAGCCGCGGCTCCACGGCTCGCCGTGCGCGCCGTCCGTGGCATGGAAGATGTACAGGTTGCACCTGCCGCGATCTCGCGCCATGGCCGGGGTCCTCCGACGCACTCTCGTGGGCGCGGGGGTGGGGGAGGAGGGAGGGGGAAGCTGCACATCCAGATTGTGATCGGGCAATCTCGGGCAATCTCGGGCAATCTCGGGTAATCTCGGGCACTCACATCCAGAGTGTGATCGGCCGGAAGTTGTCGAGGGGGAGATGTGGGGAGATATGGGGAGAGATGGGGAGATTTGCACATCCAGATTGTGATCGGCCGGAAGTTGTCGAGGATCGCGTGCCAGACCGAGGAGAGCATGAAGGTGACCTGCACAGGGAGGGCGGCGTGAAGAGACGCTGTTCACAGCGGGCCGAGAGGGGGGCAGGAGTGGGACCAGTACGGAGAAGGAGTTGAGGATGAAGACGAGGACGCAGAAGCCGAGCGCCTGTGATTCAGAGTGACCCATTCATTCACCGGGGGTGGAGTCGAGGGGGAAGACGAGGACGCAGAAGCCGAGCGCCATCCGCTGGATCGCTTGCGAGTGCTCGATCTGCAGCAGCGTGTTCGGCAGCGACTCGACGACGCCATGGTCTGGACCGGGCGCGATCTGCGCGGGGGTTCGGGTACCGTGGGGGTAGGGGATGAGTTCGGGTACCGAGGGGGAGGGCGGCGGGGGGAGGGCGGCGAGTCAGAGCAGTGGCAGCGCGGCTGCCGGAGATGCCGTCATGCGGCGGCGAGGCTGCCTGCGCAATCGGGTAGACGACGAGCGTGCAGAGCAGAGTGCCTGCAGAGAGAGAGAGAGCCGGGAGTCCGGCGCCGAGAGCGGTCGGGCAGACGCCGCTCGTGCAAGAGGCGCGCGCCGAAGAAGCCCTCCATCCCGATCAGCAGCCACGGCGGCGCCTGCACGTCGCCCGCCATCACCTCATTAATTAATCAATCAATTAAATAACTGATTAATTAATATTAATTAATTCCTGCACGTCGCCCGCCATCACCTTCTCCTCGTACACGTACTGCAGCGACTGGCAGAACGTGCCTAATGAATTACTCAGCCATGAACCCACTGTGAATTCCTAATCACGTACTGCAGCGACGGGCAGGACGTGCCCGCGATGGTGAGAGCGATGCCGGCCAGCGGCCCGCTGCTGTCGGCCGCGGGCGCAGCGTCGCCCTCCGACGGCGAGGGCGCCTGCACGGGACGCGTCGGGGACGTGTCGGGGACGGCGTCGGGGACGTGTCGGGGACGTGTCGTGACGTGTCGTGGACGTGTCTCATCTCGGATGTGTCGGGGACGGCGTCGGGGACGTGTCGGGGACGTGTCGGGGACGTGTCGGGGACGTGTCTCATCTCGCCCCTCCGGCGGAGATGACGCCGAGATGCAGTCGAGATGCAGTCGAGATACACGTTAGGTGCGGGTGGAGGTGCGGGCGGAGGTGCGGGTGGAGGTGCGAGGTGCAGCCGGCGGGGCGCCTCTGCGAGCATCGGAGAGAGTCCGACCATCGTCACCGCGAGAGCGATGAAGCCGACACCCCACCACATGGCGGGAGTGAGACGGTCGCCTAGGAAGTGTCCCGGAAGTGTGTCCCGGAAGTGTGTCCCGGAAGTGTCGGGGAACCACATGTGAGACGGTCGCCGAGGGCGAACTGCTTCATCAGCGCGACGAAGACGATCCCTCCGCCGCGCAGCAGCATCCAGATCGACGCCGAGATGTGCATGAGACCCGCCACCATCAGAAGCACCTGGCGGCAGGCGAACCGCGAGCCGCTGAAGAGGAGGCGGCCATCGACCGGCGGCGGGTGTCGGCCGTTTGTGTCGGACGCGCGGAGACCCGCACCGACAGGAGGTCGAAGACAGCGGGGAGGCCGAGCATCAGCAGCGTCTTGACCGTCACCGGCGGCTCTGCGTCCATCGCCGCCTACGCGAAGGTTCCGGGAAAGGTTCGGGGATGGGCTCGCTCGCGCCGCCGACGGCTCCGGCCCCTGGCAAGCCTTGAGGGCGGGGTCGTGCCTGGCCTTGCGCGCGCGCAGCCACTCGGTGCCGAGGTACATCGGCAGCGCGAACAGCATGCCGAAGAACATGAGCCACGACTGGAAGACCTGCGGCTTGAACGGAAGCAGCTCGCCTGCGGACGCCGACCGAGGCGCGTCATGGCACCAGCCCACGCCCGCGCGAGGGCCCGCTGTCTGGCCACTGCGATGCGCTCGACGTCGTGGGGGCGCGCAGCCCGGGTGTGCGCCGTCGAACCGCCCTCCTCCCTCCCTCCCTCTCACGCGGCTGCTGGCGTGTTGCGGCGACCGTTCAGGCCCTCGGACTTGAGCTCAAAGAGAGTCTTTGAGAAGATGACGCAGCCGGTGCCCGCCACGAGGCCAATGACGAAGACTGCCGACGCCTGGCCTGTGCATGGCTTCTCTCCGGCACCCATCGGGCCCTCCGGCCTCGTGGTTGCCGACGAGCCGATGTCGCGCGGGCAATTTCTTTTTCCAAAATTTCTTTTTCGCTCGCAACAGCAAACCTCAGCGGCAGATGTCCGTTGGCGTCCTTCTCCTTGGCCACCTCGGGGCTGCTGGCGATGATCGCGAGGAGCTCGGCCTCGTCAGTCCCGCCCTCGATCGCGCTGAAGAGCTGCGACATCCTGTAGGTGTAGCTCAGTAGCTGGGGGCGTCGCGCTTGAGCACTTGAGCACTGGATAGGGTCGATTCGGATCAAAGCGACGTCAATCACAAATTAATCGCCTAAGGCACGGGCTGCTCACCGGGACTGACCGTCCCACCCACGACCCACGTGTGCACCGGGCCGCCAGTGCGCAATGTGGTTCGACCGCCCTCGTGGGTGGTCGTGCGCCTCCGTTCGCAGAAAAGAATTTCCCCGTCAGGAGGATTTAAGCCGTAGCTGCGTCGCCATGTCCGAACATCCATCACGAGAGGGATGCGCGCCACAGCCACAGCCACGCCACCCTGCGGTGACGGTGATGTTGACCCTACCACGGGATGCATTGCCGTGTATCGCGAGCCTTGCCGTGGCGCCAACCTTTCATGACCCCCTGACCCCCCCCCCCCCCCAATGAACACACCAGCGCGAGGGAGGGCGAGCGAGACGATCGATCGAGGGGTCCCGTAGCCGTACCATGCGGAATCGACCCTATCTATCCAGTGCTCAAGTGCTCAAGCAAGGCAGGACACATAGGGCCGGCACACACACCTACGCGACATAGCAGTTTTGAGTTTACGACAACGTCTCGAATTTTCTGGACTTCTTGCAACACATATGATATCCAGTGCTTCTTGGCCCCGTGGTTGGCGACCGCGTCCGCGCGAAACCAACACTCCGCGAGGGTCATGGGCAGGGTGTTGAGGAACCACTTTTTCGAAACGAGAGCTCGAGAACGAGAGTAGATTTCCAATCCGCCATTTGCTTTGTGTGTGCGTGGGGAGCTTATTACATTGTACCTTTAACATCGGTCGTCCACGCCGTGATATGTGAAAAGGCGCCTTGGGCTGCCCCCCCCTCCCCCCCGCCCCCTCCCCGCGCGCGAGATCGCCGCCCGCTTCCGCGAGAGGCGGGCTCAGGTGTGCTTCCGCTCACTGGCTGTGAGAGCTGCGAGACAGGGCGTGGCTGAACTGGCGGTCGCCGACTCGACAGCTGAGCTCGCGGCCGACTGGGCCTCGTCGCTCAACTATTAATTAGTAATCAGGAATGAGTCATTGTACTGAATAACAGCCGGGCCGCCGACTGGTCCTCGTCGCTCTCCTCGGCGGCCGGCGGCTCGTCGGCCGCTGCGGCGCGGCAGGAGCCGCTGGGCACCCGGCGGATGGGCTCGACGTACTGGTCGAGCGACCCTGTTCACACCACGCGCCGTGAAGAGGCTGGGAGGCGCGCCGCGGCTGGCCAAACGGTGGGCGTCCACTCTCCTCGCTGCGACGCCTGGTCAAACGCATCCAGCCGCTAATTATTACGATCAGAAATAGTATGAACAGCTTTGATCAGTAGCAGTTGAGGCCTGATCGAAGACGTCCAGCTGCACGCCCGCCTTTGGGGAGATATGGGGAGATATGGGGAGATATGGGGAGATATGGGGAGATATGGGGACATCCAGCTGCACGCCCGCCTTTGGGGAGATATGGGAGATATGGGGAGATATGGGGAGATATGGGGACGTCCAGCTGCACGCCCGCCTTTGGGGAGATATGGGAGATATGGGGAGATATGGGGAGATATGGGGAGATATGGGGACGTCCAGCTGCACGCCCGCCTTTGGGGAGATATGGGAGATATGGGGAGATATGGGGAGATATGGGGAGATATGGGGACATCCAGCTGCACGCCCGCCTTTGCCGCCGCGTCGGCGGGAAGCAGGTACCTCGCCGCCGGCCTCCGCCTCCACCACCACCCCGGGCCGCTCGCGCACGCGCGCGCGGCGGAGGAGAGCGTCGCGCCAGAGCTGCGCGCGTGCGCGACGCCGGCGGCGGCGGAGGAGGCGAGGAAGAGGAGCCACGCCTGACAGTGACGGTGGGGGTCAGAACACGGGCGGTGGAGTGGCGCCGAGCAGAGGGAGGGAGCAGGGGATCAGAGCGGCGCATTGGAGTGGCTCCAGGCGAAGGGAGGGAGAGCGGGACTTTTGAGTGGCTCCGGGCGAAAGGAGGGAGGACGGCATCTCTTTGAGTGGCTCCAGGCGAGGTCGTCGCGCCTCCGGCGGGGCGAGCAGCGCGAGGACGACGCAGAGCAGCACGGGCCCCGCGTAGAGCAGGGCGAGCGGGGAGGCGCGCAGAGGGATCCGAAACGGCCTACACTCGCCGACCAGACGCGCGAGAGGTCTGCGAGAGGTCTGCGTGAGAGGGTCGGCACGGGGGGAGGGGGGGAGGGGGGAGGGGGCCTCGGCGTGAGCGGCTCGGAGACGCGAAGAGCGAGCAGCGCGAGCACCTGGGGGGTGGGGTGGGGGGGGACTCCTTCAGAGTAAAAGAAATCACGTCGGCGTGCAGGCACCACTGTGCGTGTGTGTGATTGGGGTTGAGCGCTGGTGGAGAACGAAACCAGAAGAGCACGGCGCCAGGTGCGAGGGGGGTGAGGGCCGTCCCGCTCTAGAAAGAGTGTGCTCTCCGTCAATCTCGGGTAATCTCGGGTAGTCTCGGGTAGTCTCGGGTGATCTCGGGTAATCTCGGGTAGTCTCGGGTAGTCTCGGGTGATCTCGGGTGATCTCGGGTGATCTCGGGTAGTCTCGGGTGATCTCGGGTGATCTCGGGTAGTCTCGGGTAGTCTCGAGCCTCGATGAGGGTCGTGGCGCCGTAGAAGAGCATCGAGATGGAGACCAGCTGCGAGAAGGGCAGGGTGCACGCGATGGCGAGCACCTGCCACCGTTGCCTCACCACTCTCACCACCCCCCTCCTCCCCCTCATCGGTACTACTGTGAGAGCAGGGGAACTTGGCACCGTCGAGAGTAGCGCCGTCGCCACCCTCGGCACGCCGCTCTCCGCGTGCACCTGTTCGTCACCAACTCATGTGTATTCAGTATTCTCTCGCGTCACCATCCCCGGCACGCCGCTCTCCGCGTGCACCTGTTCATAATTAAGTGATCTTTATTCATTATTAACTCGCGTCGCCACCCCCGGCACGCCGCTCCCCGCGCGCACCTTCGCGACCGACGCGGGTAGCACGCGCAGCTTTGCGGCGGAGACGGCGACGCGAGCCTATTGGCGTGGCGGCGGGCACTTGGTACGCAGCCCTCGCTTATGCTAGCTTATGCTGGTCCGTGAGGCGACGGAGGCGCGCGCCGAAGTGCAGAGCAAGGTGTTGAGCAGCCCGAAGCAGGAGAGCGCGCCTGCGAGGAGGAGACCGAGTCGCGAAGTTGCTCCTTCGGGGGCGGAGCAGCCAGAAGCAGGAGAACGTGCCCAGCAAGCAGAGAACGGTATCGCTGTCTCACTCGGCTGTCTCTCGGCTGTCTCTTGGCTGTCTCTCGGCTGTCTCTCGGCTGTCTCTCGGCTGTCTCTTGGCTGTCTCTCGGCTGTCTCTCGGCTGTCTCTCGGCTGCCTCTCGGCTGTCTCTCGGCTGTCTCTCGGCTGCCTCTCGGCCATCTCTCTCGCCTCCGATCGTGACCCACGCGGCCAGCCAATCTCCGACGTGCTCCGACGCGACGCGAACAAAGGAGCCGTCCGACCACGCGCGGACCTGTCGATTGAGGACTCATCCTTCACTCCTGACTGTCGCTCCTCAGCTCGCAAGCCGCCCGACCACCGCGCCGCACATGCTCTGCGTCCAGCGACGTGGCGACGGCGAGCGGGACCAAATAGGTGACCGTCACGAGCACGATCGTGATGCCGAGCGCGCGAGGGAAGTCGCGGCCAGGCTGCTCCACCTGCGGGATCAACTCTGGAGTCTGAACTCTCAGGTCTTGGCTCGGAGTCGCGCCCGGGCTACTCCGCCTGCGAACTGGAGCGACGACTCTCTCGGACGTGTCTACGGAGGTGTCGGGTGTCGGCCCGGCTGCTCCACCCGTCAGTCATACGGGGAGGTGTGGGGAGATGTGGGGAGAGATGGGGAGGTGTGGGGAGGTGTGGGGAGGTGTGGGGAGGTGTGGGGAGGTGTGGGGAGGTGTGGGGAGGTGTGGGGAGGTGTGGGGAGGGATGGGGAGATATCGCGGCCAGGCTGCTCCACCTGTGAGTGTCGTAGCGGCAGAGGGTCTCCAAAGGCAGGCGGGCGTCGTGGGAGATGTGGGGAGATGTGGGGAGATGTGGGGAGGTATGGGGAGACATGGGGAGATCTGCCTCACCTCGGCGGCCAGAGCCATGGGGAGAGATGGGGAGAGGTGAAGAGACCTGGGGAGATCTGCCTCACCTCGGCGGCCAGAGCCATGGGGAGAGATGGGGAGAGGTGAAGAGACCTGGGGAGATCTGCCTCACCTCGGCGGCCAGAGCCATGGGGAGAGATGGGGAGAGGTGAAGAGACCTGGGGAGATCTGCCTCACCTCGGCGGCCAGAGCCATGGGGAGAGATGGGGAGAGGTGAAGAGACATGGGGAGATCTGCCTGACCTCGGCGGCCAGAGCCATGGGGAGAGATGGGGAGAGGTGAAGAGACATGGGGAGATCTGCCTCACCTCGGCGGCCAGAGCCCCCACCGAGTCGTATCCAGACGTGTTCCAGAGCAGCACGGACAGAAAGGTGCCCCAGCGCACCGGCGGCTGCGGCTCCCAGACAAGGTCCGACGTCCAGACGGCCGTCTGGAGGCCGCGCCTGCCGCACCACCCACGGAGCTGAACCCAGACTGGACTCGAGACTCTGGAGGATTGGGACTAGAGGGCTGTCGGTAGGCCGCGCCCGCTCATCACGCCGGCGATGGAGAGGGCGACGAAGGGCGAGATGACGAAGAGGGCGAAGAGGTTCGAGACCTGAGATACGGGGGGGAGATGTGGGGAGATATGGGGAGATATGGGGAGAGATGGGGAGAGATGGGGAGAGATGGGGAGAGATGGCGAAGAGCTTCGAGACCTAGAGAGTGGTGCTGCGACTGTTGCAAAGGGCGACGTCGCAGAGGCACCGACACGGCTCGAGGTCCTTAAGAGGACTCCTCTCACTGATGGGGTGTGGTGAGATGAGGTGAAATCTAGGGAGGTGTGGGGAGATCTAGGGAGATGTGGGGAGATACGCACCTGCGCGACGACGTCGACGCCGAGCAGGTTGAGTCCGGTGACCACGGCTAGCATCGCCACCTGCGGACAACGGAGGAGGTGGGGGGGAGGGGAAGGGGGAATGGGGGTAGGGGTGCGGGGGTGGGTGTCTGTCCCCTGGTCGGGAGGTGGCCAATTCCCCTCAACGAAATTGAGTCTCATCGGCCACCAAGAGACCTGGGGTCTCCTTCCCGCGCGCCCCCTGTATGGGTTTGCACCGCGAACTTTTGAGCCGAATGGCTGGAACCCTGGGAGGCCCAGAAGCAAATCGGGGGAGTGTGGAATTAAACACAATCCTTCCCGG
>NW_005194698.1:398910-412435 GCF_000372725.1 Emiliania huxleyi CCMP1516
CATGCTCTGCGTCCAGCGACGTGGCGACGGCGAGCGGGACCAAATAGGTGACCGTCACGAGCACGATCGTGATGCCGAGCGCGCGAGGGAAGTCGCGGCCAGGCTGCTCCACCTGCGGGATCAACTCTGGAGTCTGAACTCTCAGGTCTTGGCTCGGAGTCGCGCCCGGGCTACTCCGCCTGCGAACTGGAGCGACGACTCTCTCGGACGTGTCTACGGAGGTGTCGGGTGTCGGCCCGGCTGCTCCACCCGTCAGTCATACGGGGAGGTGTGGGGAGATGTGGGGAGAGATGGGGAGGTGTGGGGAGGTGTGGGGAGGTGTGGGGAGAGATGGGGAGGTATGGGGAGGTGTGGGGAGGTGTGGGGAGGTATGGGGAGGTGTGGGGAGGTACAGCCTCACACACGCCGGCAAGCTGTGGCTGGATAGAAGCGAGAGGGGAGAGGGGAGAGGGGAGAGGGGAGAGGGGAGAGGGGAGAGGGGAGAGGGGAGAGGGGAGAGGGGAGAGGGGAGGAGGGTGGAGGGGAGAGAGGTAGCAGGTGACCGGGTAGAGAGCGTTGTCGAAGGTGTTCGAGACGAGGTTCCACACCTGTTCGAGTACTCATGTCGGCGAGCCGCGATTCATGAGTCCATCACCAACAGTCGACGTGATCGACACTCGAGGGTGTCTCGCCCGTGTGTGATGGAGACGCCAGCCTCAGGGCGGGAGAACATGCGGCCTTGTGCAAGAGCAGTTCTCAGCGCCGCGTGAAGAGGAGGGGGTGCGGACACAGCGAACCCAGCCGACTGCGGCGGAGTGCAGCGGAGTCCGCGTCCTCTCGAGCGCTGGTCCGAGTGACTTCCGAGTGCGTCTTCCGCTTCTAGGGGTCCGAGATGTGGGGAGATACGGGGGGGAGATATGGGGAGATCTCCCGCTTCTAGGGGGGGGCGTAGGGGGGCGCACGGCGTTCTGCGTCGCCCAGAACGGTCCGAAGGCGCGCTGCACCCAGACCACGTATCCGCCCGCCTGTGAAGTCTCCGTTCCTGGCGGTTGGCCATTAGCTGGCGCCGCACCCAGACCACGCTCCGCCCGCCCGTGTCAGCGCGGGGCAGGGAGGAGAGGCGAGGGCTGGCAGGGCCGGTACCAGCCGGCCGGCTGATGTGCCGGCACAGGCGAGGGGCCGGGGAGAGGCGGGCTGGCAGGGCGGGTGGCTGACAGAGTGTCTCGAGAGTGCCGAGTTGTAGGCGTGTCGTGGGTCGTGTGTGTGTGAGACGGGTCTGTGTGAGGCGTCTGCACGGTCCGGCGCTGCCGCCGCGCCTCTGGAATCATGGCGCCGAGCTCGGCGGTCATGAGGGCGATGGGGAGGGACCAGAACCAGGGCAGCAGCAGCAGCCCGAGCAGCGAATACGCCACGCCGCCGCTCCCCACCGAATCCTCGATCCCATAGTCGCCACCGCAGACGGCGAAAAACGTGACGCCGACGAGGTGGTGCCACTGCAGCTGCCGCTTGAGGCCGGGCACGCTGCCGCCGCCGCTCGCGCTGCCGTTGTCGCCGCCGCTGACGCCGCCGTCGTCGGGTGAGCCCGCACAGCTCGCGCCGCGTGGCGAGCCCGGCTTGCCTTTCGCTCCGCAAAGCTCGACCGTGGCGGCTGCCTCCAGGAGGACGGTAGGGTCGGGCAGCGCGTCGGATGACGCGGAGTCGGCGCGCATGACGGCCTGTCTGTACACCGGACGCGCTCTAGCCTCACCACTCCTCATGCCAGCTGCTCCATTTGGAGCAGGAAGAGGGCTGTGGCGCGCGGGCAAGCGAGAGGCGTGCAGAGACGAAAGGCAGAGAAAAAAAAGTCGTGTGCGGCGGACCGGTGATAAGGGCGGCCCTCATGCAGCGGGCCGCCACGACCAGCGAAGGATGGGAGGTTGCGGCTAGCCCATCCAGGTGGGCAGTGCAGTACGCGCCTACCACGCGAGTGCGCGACTGTTAAACTCTTTCTAGACGGACCCAGGTCGCATCGGGGGCACGGGACACACGGGACGCGGCACAAACGGGGCACAAACGCCAGGCTAGAAAGACGGGCGGGGATATGCGCGCCGCGGCCCTCGCCCAGCCGCCGGAATGGTCCGCCACCACCGTTCGCCTTGTCCGCCGCCGTCAGCGCCGCGCCCCCGCCGACGAACGCGAGCGGATTCGGCATGGTGTGCGGCCGGCCCTGCGCCACCGCCACGCTCCCGTGGGAGGGTGTCGGTCGTGGGCCTGACGCAATGAGACACGCTCGCTCCGCTCCAACCTCCGACGCCTCCCGTAACGTCTCCAACCGCCCGCCGCGCATAACTGACTCCTCATCACCTCCCTACATAGTGCTACACGCCGGCTTTTCGTATTTCTTTTTACGCAGCTAGCCACCACACGACAGAACGGAACGAGTACGGGTCATTTTTTCCCGCTTCCGGCCGCTACCCGGGCACCAGGGAATTCTCACCAGGGCACAAAAATCCACCTGTCACAATCCTCTCAGGACTGGCGCAACTAGTAGCTAGGCCCATGCTCAAAAAAGAAAGGGCCTCTGGCAGGATCCAGGGCTCGCAGCACCGCAGCTTGGAGCCCTCCGGTCCGCAGGACTGGAGCGAAAAAAAGCAAGCGAGTGGGCCTCCGCAGGGCTCTCGCACCTCAGCCTCTCATCATAGACAAACTAGCGCGCAGCGCCACATAGGAGGTATTTTCTTCTCAATATAGCAAGGACCAAGAAGTCAAGAGATTGTGAAATTCTATCCGCTCTCGCCAGTCCCGTTGTATGTGGGCGTGCCACCGAATGACAAAACCCCATCGGGTCACGGGTGTCACTTCCGCCGGGCGCCGGCCGCTCGCCGCTTTCGCCTGACGCACAATCGCGCCACCATGTGTGTGTGTGTGTGTGTGCACCATAAACATACATATGCGGAGGAACGACTCCGACGCAAGCTCTCTCAACCCACAATCTCTCGCACAATCTCTCGACCCCAAGTTGAGCGCGGCAGTGATGACTGCGGCCCATCTCCTCTCCATTCGTTCACCGGCTTCTCCGACTGCGCTGAGTGGTAGGGCCCCCAAGGGGCCTAAAAAGCGCGCCTCCCTCTCCCTTTTCTCCCAGTAAGCTAAAAAAGTAGAGCGCATGTCCGCATCGCCGCCGTCTTCGTCAAGCCGCTCCATCTCCGTCTGGAAGTCGTCCCACCGCTTCGCCACCTCGTCGCACTGCCTCTTCAAGTGCTCACCGAGCGGCGCGAGCATCTGAGCCGCCCGGCCCGCCGGCTCCGCAATGGGTTGATGCAGCACCGCCGCCACGAGGGCGCTCCGCCTCCGCTTCGCCAGGCTCGCCGTGGTGTCCGTCGCCGCGAGCGGCGCCAGCAGCGCCGCCTGCTCCGCCGTCCGCTCCTCTGCCGCCGCCCGCTCCGCCTCTCTGGGCGCCTCCGCACGTTCCTGGTGCTGCACGGCGCGCAGCTCGCCCGCCGCGCGCCTCGCCCTCTTGGTGATCGGACGGCCGTGCGCGAACGGGTCGTCCGCGTCGCCCGCCGCCGCCCGCCTCTCGTGCGGCACGGTGTGCAGCGCCTCCGCCGGCCACGCGAGCCGGATTGCCGCGCCGCGGCCCTCGCCCAGCCGCTGGAATGCTCCGCCGCCTTCGTTCGCCTTGTCAGCCGCTCGGGCCGCCGCCGTCAGCGCCGCGCCCTTGCCGACGAACAGGAGCGGATTCGGCATCGCAAGCCGAAGCGAAGGCGACGTCGTCGGCCATCAACAACTTTGCCTGACGCGCACAATCGCCCTTGGCTGACACGCTCGGCGTGCCACCTTCCGCCGGCGCTCGCCTTTCGCCTGACGCACAATCGCGCCACTACCAACATACATATGTAGGAAGGTGAAGAACAGTCAGGCTCGGACTGGACACCAACGCGGGAGTCTCTTCAAGACGGACCCAGTGCGCTAACCCCGAGGAAGCCTTTTGAGTCGCTCCTCTCGACTCCCTCATCGCCAACACCGTTGAGCCACAAACATTGAGTAAAAAAAACAAAAAAAAACACCGGGCATGCAACGGGCATTTCAACACGGCGGCAACCCGATCTCGGCCGTCCCCGCCGTCGACCGGCCGGGCCCGCGCAACAGGCCGGCGGCCGTCAACGAGCTGCTGGTCATCCAGTACGCGTGCTGGCTGGCACAGTTGCCGCAGGCGGAACACATCGCTGCGATGTTTACGATCTTGACCGCGCCTCCACCCACCGGAGACGACCGCCAGATTCCACACAGGTCGCGACGCCTACTCGCCGGTACCGCAGCGGTTGCGTTTGTCCTAATCGTGCCATTGCTCTCACGCACGTCGTCGCCGCCCGCTGTGTCGATGTCGTTGCCTCCCGCACAGTACGCCCTGGACGGACGCACGTACGCCAAATGTGAGGGCACGTACAAGCGCTCGGACGACCTGATCCAAGGCAAGCCGATCTGGGACCGCATCGACCCGGACAGCTCGCGCTTCATCTTCTTCTGCTCGGGCAAGTGGCGTGTCACCGGCTCGCAGTGGCGCGAGGGCCTGCTCGCTGAGAACGGCGGCTCGTGCGGCTCCTTCATCTCCTCCGACGATGGCGCTGCGGAGTGGTACGAGGCAAAGTGGGATGGCGCGGGCGCCGTCGCCGCCGCCGTGGACTTACCAAAGTGCGAGGGGGACAGATCCAGTTTCACAACACCTTGGGGCGCCAAAAACGTGTGTCCCATGTACGAGAAAGACGATTGGCGCCAGGGATGTCGAGCAGACATCTGGCAGGTTGACCCGGACACCAAATACAGTGCGGCAGAAGTGTGTGCTGAGTGTGGCGAGTGCACGACACCGACGCCGCCGTGTAAAGGGGACCGAGACAACTGGAAGAGCACATACGGCAATTGCGAATCCTACGCCTCGGGCGGTACCAACGCTGGCCATTGCGGCGACACAGGGTCAGCCAAGGCCGACGCAGAAGTGGTTGGCGAAGAGAACATCGAACGCACGGCCGCAGCGGTGTGTTATGAGTGTGGGTGCGTTTGCACGGAGTGCTCACCGCCGCCGCCCCCGCCTTCCCCTTTGCCGCCCGGCAAGACTCTGCAGGATGTGTACCCATGGATGCTTGACGCCACCGTTGCGCTGCAGGAGCTGACGGCCGGCAGGCTTGCTCCCGGCGACACTGACGTCGCGGCGGAGGCCATCTTGAAGGTGTTCCAAGACGCTGGTGTCAGCCTTGGGGCAGCCGCTCCCGACACGATCCCCCTCCCCGCTCTTGGCGATGCCGCTCTCGACAAACTCGCCAGCTTGGGAAACAACGAGACGTGCGTCCCCACGTCGCTCGCGCCGGTGACCAAGGACAGTGCATTCTGCTGGTTAGCGCTGCGCGCACAGGCGCAAATCGTTAAAGCCGCGGAGGATGCGGGGCTTCCTACGCCGCCGCAGAAGTGCATGGGGGACCGCGCCACCTTTCGGAGCAGTACTTACCCCGACCCGAAAAAGTTTGGCCTTGAGACCATGTGCGAGTACTATGTCGAGGGGAAATGGTATCAGTATTGTTCCGACGACAGGGACGCGGACACGGCGCTCTCGGCGGCAGAAGTTTGTCACGAGTGCGGCATGTGCGACCAGCCCCCTGGGCCTCCTCCCCCGCCATTCGCGCTAAACTCCATCGCGTACACCGTGGCGGCGAAGGAGTTTCCGGGAGCCGTGCCTGAGGAGGCGAGTCCCGCAGAGATAACGCTCTCGGTCGATGCCACGTACACCGCTCGTGACAGCCTCTACGCCAGCTCTTCTCCGCTCGCCGACGTCTGGCGGAGCACGGGTCGCTACGCCAACGCGGGAGAGCCAATCACCATCGAAGTAAAGCTAAAGGAGGGACAGAGGGTCACAGGCCTCGGTGTCCGCATCGGCTGCCACACAGACTCCCTGTTGGGTAAACGAAACGAGCTCAAGCGCTCGCCCAGGATCTCAACCTGGTTCGCGCTGACCGGAGCCAAGACAACCGTAGCGAATCCCTGGGGGGGGCTCGTCTATATCACCGTCAGGGATAAGACTCAGCTTGGGACAATCGAGGTGACGATCAAAGGCGCGTATCCGGCTCCGTTCTTCCGCCTCGGCAAGACGACAGCAGCAGAGTGGAACGAGATGGTCAACAACCCAACGATGGCTCCGTGGGCAGAGCTCGCAGGAGACAAGATCATCCTCACCGCCCCCACCGCGAGCGCCAAGCAGGTGGCGGACCCGAACGACCTGATGAAGTTCTGGGACAAGGTTCGCGACCAAGCGAGCTTCCTCGAGGGATGCGCCCTAGACGATCTCACTTAGCACGGAGGGGTGGGTGGGTGGGGTGGGTGGGGGTGGGGGGGGGGGGGGGAGGGGGGGAGGGGGGGAGGGGTGCCTGTGTGTGTGGGGGGGGGGGGTTCCCCTGACCTGCTCGTGGCAAATGCGCGGCACGGAGGCGAGCTGCATCGTCCACCTAGCGACCTGAGCTCACTCTGCGGCGCGCCGCGAGCAGGCTATGACACGGCGACCTGGACGCCCGAGCGCGAGGAGCGCTACGTGTGCGATCGGCAAATCAGCGTCGGGTGCTGCTCGACACAACCCCTTCCCCCTCGTGGCCGCCCCGCCGCGTCATCCCCTCCATTTCCGACATAGACTCATGCACTCTGGCTACCCGATTATGCTGCTCTCTGGCGTGCTCAACGTGACCGACATCAGACTAAATGGCGGCTGGGGGGTTTTCCACGAGCTAGGGCACAACATGCAGTACAAGCCGTGGGTGTGGGAGGCGACCGTCGAAACCACGCCCAACGTGTGGTCGGTCTTCCTGCATGAAACCGTGAGGCTATCCCCCCCTTCCAGTTCCCATGCTTCCCCTCTAACCCCGACGCGCCCTTCTGATGGCAGATGACCAGTGTCGATCGAGACCATGCCCACGAAATGGTTTCGAGAGAGCGCCAAGTTAAGCTAGTTGAAGAGTACTTCGATGTCGAAGACGCGGAAGAGGGGCCCGACTTCAGCAAATGGGAGGTTTGGACCGCGCTCATCTCCTACCTGGAGCTTCAAGAGGCGTTCGGATGGGAGTTCTACCAGAAGGTGTTCAGAGCGTACCGCGCGCTGGACAGCACGACAAAGAAGGAGCTCGTGTACGCTTCCGCTGCGGACAGGTGCAACATGTGGGTAAACCAAACGTCACAGGCGGCCAACAAGAACCTGGTTCCTTACTACAAGGCCTGGGGCATGCCCGTCTCAGATGATGTCACGCAAGCGTTGGAGGGGCTCGACGCGTGGGATTACGGCAAAGACTGGTTGCCGTCCAAGCTGAATGGGCTTGAGTGATGAAGGGGCTTGTTGAGGTGGCGGGCGTGCAGGAGAACCCTTTTGGCCCCAGCGCCGAGCAGGGCCAGACAGTGACGAAGTCCCTGCACCCCCACACACACTGCATGAGGGGGGAGAATCGGGCCCGACTGCGCAAATTTCTTCAAATTTTTCGCAGGCACTCCGCGCCTGCAGATTTTGAAATAAATTCGATAAAATTGGGGCCAAGCTCGGCAATGGCCTGGGACCCTCGCCCAAGGTGCAAGGGAGACTTACAACGCTGTCTTAACGTTCGGCGCCGCGGGCACCGCGTCAGGAATGACAACGCAGTAGCGGGCGGACCTCACAGCTCACAGCTCGTCACGCCTCACGGCACCCCGAAGGCGTGCTTGAGCGTGTCGTACAACACCAGCTGCACTGTGACGATCACGCCAACCTGCGCCAGCCGCGCGCGCAACCCCCTCACCAGCCCGTCTGCCCCGAGCCTCTCCGCCGCCGCCCACACACCGCCCTCATGGTCCGCCCCGCCGCTGCTCACCTCTGAGAGGATCGCATCGCCCGGTTGCGACGCGAGCGTCGAGAGCACCGCGGCGGCCGCAGCGGCGCCGGCCGTGCTCGCCCAGCGCGGCAGCGGCGACGGCGCCGCCCTCGCCGCCGCGTCGACGAGGGCGTCAAAGGTCACCTGCTTCGTGGCGGTGTACGGCAGCTGCTTAGCGCACGTGGCTGGCACGCCCTGCAGCAAGCCGGCGGCCCCCTCCGCCTTAGGTAGGGTAGGGTGAACTTCTCCGCACAAGATGTCCGTTCACCTCTCTAACAAGATGGTGGGGCGAGGGCCACGCAACCTCGCGACTCCACGTCTAAGATGGGAGCCCCACGGCATTCAAAGTGCAAGGGCCGTGCGCGTGGGTGAGCGGTGTGAGTGCGTGCGTGTGTGCGTGTGTGTGTGAGTGCGTGTGCGTGAGTGCCCTCCGCCTCGTAGAGGCGTGACGCCGCGCCGAGCAGCCCGAGCGACGCGTACGACGGTTCGCTCACCATGCGGATCCGCGTCGCCTCCGCCGGCGCGAGAACGAGCGACGCGAGCCCGCCTGCCACCACCGCCGCGGCCACTGGCCCGGCCGCGGCGCTCTGGTCCGCGCCCAGCCCGAGCGACGCGAGGAGTGGCGCGGAGGCCGGCTTGAGTGCCTCGTACACACCAAACTTGCACGCGCCCTCGAGGCCGTACCCGACCACCGTCGGCGCCACGCCGGTGAGGAGCGCGGCGGGCCCGTCCGCCTGAGCCACATTCCTCAGCCTAACCCTAACCCTAACCCTAACCCTACCCCTACCCCTACCCCTACCCCTACCCCTACCCCTACCCCTACCCCTACCCCTAACCCGAGGGCCCGTCCGCCTGAGCCACACGCCTCAGCCCGTCGAGCAGCGACAAGTCGCGGAACTCAGGCCGCGTCTGCTGCTTCGTCTTCACGACGTCGATCGGCGTAGCGAGGGCGTGCGAGAGGCTCGCGCACAGCCCGCCCGCGAAGAAGTAGCGCTCCTGCTGCTGCGTGGCGCTAAGAGCCGCTGCCAGCAGAGTCGCCCCCGCGTCCTCCGCATGCAGCAGCATCGCCGGCCCAACGCCGCCTCGCCGCGCCGGTGGCGTGGCACGTCGACCCGCTTCCACCAGCGGCGCTCGCGCGCTCGCGCGGCCCTCGAGCATCGCGTCCGCGGCGACGGCCACCTAAGGTAAGGTGCAACTGCTCCGCACACACACACCACTTTGTGCAGCGCCATGGAGGGCGTTCTCGATGGGACGGGGGTGGGGGGGGGGGCACCTCCTCGCACAAGGCCTCGAGCGGAAGGATCGAGAAGGGCTCCTGGGCGAGTTCAGGGGGGCATGGGTGAAATGTTTCCGAGGCAAGGCAACGTAGCCCCCTCTGCCACTAGCGGCCTCGTACGTCAAGGGGTCACCAAGTGGGGGAAGGCGCGCGCTCCTCCAGCTGCACGGCGAGCTCCTCGATGCCAAAGAGGAAAATCGAGACCACCTAGGGGAACCGCGAGCGCGGTCTCGTCCACCCCTTTCGCCCGGCGGCGGAGTGGCGGAGGTTGCCGTGGCGGCAGGCAGCAGCGCGAGGTGGTTCCACGACGAGCCTGCGCGACGGACTTCGCCGAGTCGGGACTTTCGAGAGACGCGTGCGCGAGAGGCGCTTCGAGCGGCGCGCGCCGAAGCCCTCCCAGAGGCCGAGTGGCAGCAGGAGCAGCCACGCGGACAGGAAGCGCGCCTGCGATGCGGCGCCGCGCCTCTTCACGCCTCGGGCGTGCGAGAGCGGAGGGCCAGAGTGCATGCAAACGCGCCGTGTGGCGCGTATAGACCAGCGGGACTGGGTTGGCGAAGATGCGCTCGCACGTCTCACACGCGTCGCCTGTCACCCGCACGTCGTCACTCGTCTTCTACGTGAGAGTGTGTTCGGCTCACTCGCCGCTTCGACCGAGCAGGATGCACGACTTGTCCATCTCGACCTTCTTCTTCTCGTCGATGGGGAGCCGGTCCATGGCGGCCGAGAGGAGCGAGAGGGCGCGGAGCGGGCGGTGTGACGAGCCCAGCAGCAGCGCGGCTGACGCGTCGCTCGGGAAGCGCTCGCGCACCTCTTGGGCGAAGCGCGGCTCCTTGGCGGGGTCGGAGAGGTGCGCCCACAGACTGCGCGGGAACGCCCACACGCAGAGGCGCAACTCCTCGAGACTGCGGCGCGCGGCGTCGGGGTCTGCCACGTCCTCCGCCTCGTCCTCCTCGATCCAGAGCGTCGCCTGCCGCATGATGTTGCGGCAGTGCGAGACGATGCGGCCCCACGCCTGTCGCGCCTCGAGCCACCTCTGGTAGCTCGTGTTCGTGCGGAACACGAGCAGCAGCCCCAGCGCGGGAGAGGAGAGAGTGAAGATGCTGACGGGAAGCTGAGCACGCAGGAAGGCGGGCACTTCCTCGCCAAAGAGGCCGGGCTGGGTCGTCGTCGTACCCAGGCTGTCGTACCCAAAGAGCGCAGCGTTCCAAACAATCACCAGCAGTGCGACCAGCGTGACGGCAATGACCTCACTCAGCAGCGACCGAACGACGCCAGAGGTGAACGTGCCCTGCAGGTTGCGCAGCAGTCGCGTCTCGGAGCGGTGCCGGAGCCAGTCCTCGTGCCGGTAGATGGTGCGGCGGTAGCGCCGACTCTCCTCACCATACGGCCGCTTGCCCTGCTGCAGCGTCGCCTCCTTGATTGAGCCCGGCCGCAGAGCCTGCACCGGCGAGCACCTGAGCGGCAGAGGATGGCGGGCGGCTGGGACGGCGACGAAGCCGCAGACAAAAGCAGCAGTCAGCACATGCATGCCGCGCGTCTCGGGAGCACCCAAACCGCTCGCGCGCCGTCGCGCAGAGACGCGCGTTGCACGCAACAGCTGGGCGAGCTGCGCCGACTGCGAGCTGCGCTGACTTGATCACATTTCTCTTTCCATCTTCTCCCCAACAACTCTCCCCCTCTCTCTCCTCTCTCTCCACTCTCTTTACCCCCATTCTTTCACCATGACATTTTCTCCAAACCGTTAAAATATATACGAGTGATCGATTTGTCCTGGGTTGTTCGAAGCTCTGCTGCTCCCCGGCGGTTCAATCCGCCGAGTGGCTCCCAGTTCGAGCCCGTGCAATCGTGCCCGAGTGGTCAAGGGGGTGGACTTGAAATCCACTGGGCTCCGCCCGCGCGAGTTCGAACCTCGTCGATTGCGTTTTTGTCGCGCCCCTCTCCGAGGCATGGGTGCACACCCGCAACAGCTCTCGCGCGCCGCCGTCTTTGTCACATATTTGGCCGACGCGCACTCGCGCAGAACAAGAACAGCCCTGCTCTCAACATGCGTGTCGCGCACTCATTCATGAAGTAAGAGAGAAAGAAAGAAAAAAAGAGATAAGGGCATGGGAGGACGGCACGCCATAAATAAATAAATAAATACAACGGACATCCCAAGCTAGGGCTGGGTCGAGGACAGACACGTCCCCACCTTTGCAGGATTTTGCAAAAGCGAGGGGGGAGGGCGCATCGCCGCGCGGAGAGGGCTGGGCACAGGGCACAGGGGATCTCTCTCGCATAGGATATGCACTCGGCGGCACGAGGGCAAGGCTGGGCGTCCTATGTTTGTGCTCCCCCCGGACCCCTCGCTCTCGGGCACTAACCATCTGACCACTCATCGACGGGGCTTGGCGAGCGGCCGCGCTGCGGGGTAGGGCTGGTGAGAATGGGCTCTGGCCACTCGCCCGTGCGGTTGTAACCCCGCATCTGTCGGACAGAGGCCTCGACCGCCCCTCGCGGCAAGCTCTCGAGCATCTCGAGCAGCTCGCCCGCCGCCATCGCCGCCTCGAACTGCTCCCTCATGCCGAGCGCGCCGCATACCCTGCGGACCGCCTCCTGCTGCACCTCGTCCGGCGTATCGGTTTCATAGCCGGACGAGTCAGCGGAGGAGGCGGCCCGCTTGGCGGGCGGAGAGTCGGGCGACGGCGAGCGCGACTGGCGCGAGGGCCCGCTGCCGCGCGCGGACAGCGCGTTCTTGTCAACGAGACGGGGTCCAGCATCGGCACGGCCCCTGGCACCGCGGCCCTTGCCGCGCTGCTGCTGCCCACGCTTCCTGCCCGGGTTAGGGACAGTGAAGGAGCAGCCGCGCACTCCGCCGCCGCTGGGCGGCGGCGGCACGCGCGCGGCGGCGGCCGGGCCCGCAGGCGCGGCGGGCTGGCCACCCGCGGTGGCACCCTGCGGCTGCGATGCGGCTGCGGCGGCGTACGTCTTGGGCGCCGGCTCCGCGGCTGGCGGCGCGGCGGCAGGGGCGGGCGGCGCCGCAGGGCTCGCGCTCGCAGGCGGCTCCGTGGCCTGCGCCTGCCGCTCGTGGCGCACAGCGCGTTCGAGCTGCGAGTGCGGGTGCAGCTGTACGATGACGTCGCCGCTCTGCGTCGCGGTGAAGGAGACCGAGTACGGCGCTTCGCCGTCGTTCTTCTTCTCCGCGTAGACGAGCGCGTAGTCGCACACCTGTCGTTGGTGGTCAGTGAAGATGGTCTCTGTGCAGCGCTCGGCGGAGCCGACGCGAGAGAAGTGCCGCCTGAACGCCATGCGTTCAGGCGCTGTTTGAATGAAAGAGATAAGGGCATGGGAGGACGGCACGCGCCACCACAGGGATCCGCCCGCAATTTCTTGTTCCAGCCCGACGCCGAAGCGAGTCTTGCCACAGTTGTCTCGCCGAGAGCCATGCTCTCGAGGGCTCCGCGCGCGATGCGCGGCCTCGCGCTGGGCGCGCGCATGATGAGCAAGCCCTCCGTCGCCGTCCTCGGCTCCGGCCCCACCGCCGCCGCCGCCAAGGCTGCCGTCGGCGAGTGGGCGACCGTCACCGACTCGGCAAACTCGGCGCCGTACGTGCTGGTGGTGGACGGCGCGCCGGGGTCGGTCAAGGCGGACGCGGTGGTTGCGGTGCCCACGTGCGCCGACGCCGCCAAGCTCGCCGCCGCCGTCCCCACCGCCAAGGTGGTTGCAGTCACCGCGGCGCCGGCGGTCGCCGCCGCGGCGGAGCTCGCATCAAAGGCGCGCGCGGGCCCGACAGAGCGCTCGCTGCGTGCGCGCGCGAGCCCCCTCACCGCTCCGAGCGAGGCGGCCACCCTCCTGTCCGCCGCGTGCCCCCGCCCCCAAATCCCTCGCGCCTCCAAGGTCACCCGCCACCGGCCGGCGCCGCCACCCTGTGCTCTCACCCCCTCTCCCCCGGCGCCGCTGCCCCCTCCCCTTCCCGCAGGCGGGCGTGGCGACGTCAGAGGCGCGCCCCCTCTCCCTCGCGCAGTCCGTGAAGAGACCCCTTCCCCTTAGAGCCTCCCCCCCTCCCTCTCTCGAATCGATGTCGGGGTGATCGGGTCCGAGGTGACCAGTGCATCTCGAATGTTCGTCTGCTATGGGAGCGGTGTGCAGCGGCATGTACTAGGCGAGGCACCTAGCGACCACATGTCGGCGCGCGTGTTGTAGGTGGAGCCGTTGCACACCTCGGGCGGGAGGTAGTAGGGCGTACCGCACTGGGTGCAGGCCATCGCGCGCGTCGATTCGAGCGCCTTGGCAACCCCAAAGTCTCCGAGCAGCACCATGGTGCCATCGGCAGCGGCGCCTCTGCCACACGCTCCGGCGCGCGCATCGGGTGCGAGGAAGACGTTCGACGCCTTGATATCCCGGTGCACGATGTGTAGCGAGTGAACGTGGGCTAGCGCCG
>NW_005194698.1:412535-413575 GCF_000372725.1 Emiliania huxleyi CCMP1516
CCCCGCCCGTCGCGGCGGCCATGGAGGCGTCTCGCGCCTCCCTCGCCGGCGCCTGAGCAGCCGGCTAGCGACCGCGGGGCGCCAGGCGGCGGGCGCGGATTGCAGGCGGGCACACACCGCCGTATCGCCGCGCGCAGCGGCGGAGGCGACGGCCGGCGCGGGCCATTTGTGGAGTGGGGTGCAGCCAGCGCGCTTGACTGGAGAGGAGAGTTCTAGAGAGAGATGCCGAGGGAGCGCGCATAAACGCGGTGACAAACGGGTCGGTCCTCGAGCACGACGGTGTGGTCTGTGCATCGTTAACAAGTTTTCGTTTACGCACAAAACCATGTCTGCTGGAATGAGGATTGAGGTAGAGTATGCTGTATGGTCTATGGATAAAGAAGGCCTCGACCTTCTTCGGCAGCACCAAGAAGAACTAGAAGAGAATGTGCCACATTTCTTGTTGGCTTCTAAAAATCTCTCTCCAGCAGCTCTGCGAGCTGGCTGCTGGCTCTCTATGCAGTGTCGAGTGTGCACGGGGGCTGAGAACAAGGGGAAAACATGAAGGAGCTGAGATCAGCAAACCGAGACCGGGCGAGAAGAAGAAAAACATCTATGCATGAGGGCTGAGAATAAGGGAAAACATGAAGGAGCTGAGATCAGCAAAATGATCAGCACTCAGCCTTCCCTCCCCCTCCCGGATGGAAGTACTACCTGAGCTCGACCGTGCTTAACTTCGCTGTTCAGATGGGAAGCGGTGACCCACGGTGATATGGCCGATCATGGAAGGAACGGGCGAAGGGTGACATATGAAGTGTGTGTGTGTGTGTGTGTGTGTGTGTGTGTGTGTGTGTGTGTGTGTGTGTGTGTGTGTGTGTGTGTGTGTGTGTGTGTGTGTGTGTGTGTGTGTGTGTGTGTGTGATAGGTGTGTGTGTGTGTGTAGGGGGTGTGAATGTGTGTGTGTGTGTGTGTACTTTCTTTATTTTGAAGAACTTACGAGTAGTCGAAAGAGAGATAGATTATTTGCGCACTCATTTATGAGATTTGCGCACTCATTCATG
>NW_005194698.1:413675-457478 GCF_000372725.1 Emiliania huxleyi CCMP1516
TCGCCCCCCAGGCGCTCGCCCTCGGCACTGACGGCGCCTGCGTGAGCATGGGCGTGCCCGCCGTCGGCGATTTCGGCGCGAGCTCGCCCGAGATCACCCGAGATCACACGAGATTACACGAGATCACACGAGAAGCCCGCGGTGGGCGACTTCGGCGCGTTTGCTAAGCCCCGCCACTCACACACACCACCGCCACCACCACCACCACCATCGCCTCCGCCGCCCTCGCCGTCGCCGCCGCCCGTCTCCGCCCCCGCCCTCGCCGCCCCCGCCCTCGCCCCGCACTCACCGCAGCCGCGGCCAGCGCACCGCGCGTGTGACTGCGTCACTCGAGATCACCCGAGATCGGCCAGAGACACGCATCACAGAGCCCGCCCAGGAGGAGGCCGCTGACCGGCGGCCGTGCGTCGCCCCTCGGCGACAGGCACCGGCACCGGCGTCTACTACTCGGTGCCCGTCGTCTGCACGCCCGGCGACTACAAGCGCGTCGGCGGCATCACCCTCTCCCCGCCCGTCGCGGCGGCCATGGAGGCGTCTCGCGCCTCCCTCGCCGGCGCCTGAGCAGCCGGCTAGCGACCGCGGGGCGCCAGGCGGCGGGCGCGGATTGCAGGCGGGCACACACCGCCGTATCGCCGCGCGCAGCGGCGGAGGCGACGGCCGGCGCGGGCCATTTGTGGAGTGGGGTGCAGCCAGCGCGCTGGCTGCCGCGGCGGGGAGGAGAGGAGTTCTAGAGAGAGATGCCGAGGGAGCGCGCATAAACGCGGTGACAAACGGGTCGGTCCTCGAGCACGACGGTGTGGTCTGTGCATCGTTAACAAGTTTTCGTTTACGCACAAAACCATGTCTGCTGGAATGAGGATTGAGGTAGAGTATGGTCTATGGATAAAGAAGGCCTCGACCTTCTTCGGCAGTACCAAGAAGAACTAGAAGAGAATGTGCCACATTTCTTGTTGGCTTCTAAAAATCTCTCTCCAGCAGCTCTGCGAGCTGGCTGCTGGCTCTCTATGCAGTGTCGAGTGTGCACGGGGGCTAGAACAAGGGGGAAACATGAAGGAGCTGAGATCAGCAAACCGAGCCGGGCGAGAAGAAGAAAAACATGTATGCATGAGGGCTGAGAATAAGGGAAAAACATGAAGGAGCTGAGATCAGCAAATTGATCAGCACTCA
The DNA here is from genome assembly GCF_000372725.1 of Emiliania huxleyi CCMP1516. NCBI lineage: Eukaryota > Haptophyta > Isochrysidales > Noelaerhabdaceae > Emiliania > Emiliania huxleyi. The sequence continues at coordinate 414,843 of NW_005194698.1, forward strand.
GCCTTCCCTCCCCCTCCCGGATGGAAGTACTACCTGAGCTCGACCGTGCTTAACTTCGCTGTTCAGATGGGAAGCGGTGACCCACGGTGATATGGCCGATCATGGAAGCGATGGGCGAAGGGTGACATATGAAGGTGTGTGAGTGTGAGGTGTGGCGTGGGGGGGGGGTGAATGTGTGTGTGTGTGTGTACTTTATTTTGAAGAATTTACGAGTAGTCGAAGGAGAGATTTGCGCACTCATTTATGAGATTTGCGCACCTCAACCTCTCACAGACCAGCGCACAGCGCCATAGGAGGTATTTTCTTCTCAATAACAAGGCTGTGAACAAACACAGCGAAGAAGACGCCTGAAACGAATATCTAACATTTCGGACTGCGCGACGTTCGATCAACGCCCAGCCCCCGCCCTCGCCTCGCCCTCGCCGCCTCCGCGTCGATGGAGGTCTACGCCCTCGAGCGCAAGCTCGGCCAGGGCTCGATGGGCAGCGTCCACCTCGCACGCCGACGGTCGGACGGCCACCTCGTCGCCCTCAAGGCAGTCGCAGTCTGCTCCGTCAAGGAGCGGGAGCAGGCGGCAAACGAGGTGCAGATCCTGAGGAGCCTGCGGCACGGCAACATCGTGCGGTTGCTCGATTCGTTCGTTCACCTCGACGAGGTGGTCCTGGCTATGCAGTACTGCCCCGACGGAGACCTCGCTGAGCTGATTGCACTGCAGCGCAAGAGGTGCGGCAGAGACTGCCTGCCCTGCCCTCTGTGCCGCCATCGCCGTAGCCGACGAATTACCTTCCATCGTCGCCATCCCTTGCCCGCGTGCTCGCAGCCGCTGCCGCACATTGCACGCCCACGCTCAGCCAGCACACACCCCGCCGTCAGGTCCTCTAGGCTCGCGCCGCAGACCATTCGCGCCTTCACCTGCCAGCTGGCGTCGGCGCTAGCCCACGTTCACTCGCTACACATCGTGCACCGGGATATCAAGGCGTCGAACGTCTTCCTCGCACCCGATGCGCGCGCCGGAGCGTGTGGCAGAGGCGCCGCTGCCGATGGCACCATGGTGCTGCTCGGAGACTTTGGGGTTGCCAAGGCGCTCGAATCGACGCGCGCGATGGCCTGCACCCAGTGCGGTACGCCCTACTACCTCCCGCCCGAGGTGTGCAACGGCTCCACCTACAACACGCGCGCCGACATGTGGTCGCTCGGTGCCTCGCCTAGTCCATGCCGCTCCACACCGCTCCCATGCAGACGAAGATTCGAGATCCACTCGTCACCTCGGAGCGATCCCCCGACGTCGATTCGAGAGACGGACGTCCCATCGCCCATCTCTCACCTGAATGCGCAGACGTCCATCGTGACCTCTTACATTAGGCGTGCTGCTGTTTGAGCTGTGCGCCCTTCGGTAGCAAACCCGCCAACCCGCTGCTGCCCGTCCTTGGCCCGTGGACGCGTCCGGCATGCACCTAGGTACCCCTTCGCGGCAGACACGCTCCCCGCCCTCGTGATGAAGATCCTCGGCGGCAAGTACCGTCAGCTGCCCTCCTCAACCCCGTCAGGTCCTACGAGACCACCGCCGTCGCCACGGCCGTGCCACACCGCCACCGCAACCCGCGCCACCTCCGCTGCCACCTCTCACTCACCTCCGCTGCCACCACCACTCTCGTACTCAAGAGAACCCCCTTGCCTCCCTCCAGATCTGAGAGAGGCCGTCAACTCGTTGCTGCAGCAGCGGCCTCGCGACCGCCCCTCTGCGAGCCAGCTGCTCGCAGGGCTGTCCCCTCCGCCGCCGCCGCCGGAGGCCAAGTCGACGACGCCCGTGCCACCGTCCGCCATGTCACCGCCGCCGCCGCCGCCGCCGCCGCCGCCGCCGCCACGCTCGACAGTCGCGGGGGCGTCACTCTCTCGCCCATCCACCGCCCCCGACCGCTCCTCGCATCGAGGGACGACCGAGGCGAGGAGGAGTCGCATAGCAAGAGGCGCGAGTGTGGTCTTCAAAGTGGTTGGTGGCTCCAATAGGCGAGGCGCGAGGCGCAGGTCGCTCGCCACAAGCAGCTCGAGACGGCCTATGGCAAGCCTCCACCAAAGCGGCGCAAGCCGCCGCCGCCCGCGCGCTCACAATCGCTGAGGCATGCTCCGTCGCAAGGACCGGCAGCAGGCAGACCTCCAGCGGGCACTGCCGCGCGGGCACGCCCGGCAGGAGAGCTGGAGGAGCGGCCCTCGAGCGCGCGGCCGGCCAGCCGCGGTGTTGGCGGCGGTGCAAAGGACGCCGATCGCGGTGCGCGCCCCCCGTCGGCGCAGGGGAGGGTGTCTGTGGGGAGGCACGGAGATTTTGCCGTGTGCGGCACGCGCGAGGACGCTGCCGCCGCGGCAGTCCGACAAGGGCCGCCCCCGGAGCAGCTGGCGCCACCCGCGGCCATTGCCCCGGAGCCGGCCGGGGGAAGGGCGAGGGTCGGGGTGCCGGATGCAAGCGAGCTGCTGCTAGAGTATGGCCGGCGAAAGGCAGCCGCCGCTGAGGGTGCGGCGGCCGGGCGGGGTGGGTCTAGACACCTGCCCTCTCTGCCCCCTCCTGCTGAGGAGACGCCGGCTCGACTTGCCGTGGAGGCAGGGAGAGGCGGGGCAGCGTCAGCTCCGGCCAAGGTCGCTCCCGACGACCCGACCGCCCGCCCCGCGTGGCACGGGCCAACCTCGTCGTGGGTGGGGCAGATCACACACGCGGTACGCGCGGCCGCCTCCCCGTCCCGCCGGTCAAGCAAGGCATCGGTCACCTCCTCCGCCGCCTCCTCGCCCACCTCTAAGGGCCGTTCAACCTCGAGCTGGCCCACCCCTGAGGGGTCCGCGGTGGCCCCGCCCTCCCCCGGGGCTGGAGAGAGGAGCCACCCCGGGCACGCGGACGTGGCTGGCGGTGCGGACTTTGAGAGCACGCCGCAGCCAGAGATGGTGAGGACGGTCGAAGCGATCCACGTGGGGAGCCCCACGACGCGCATGACGTCGGCCGGGACCCCCCGTGCGGGGGCCTTCACGACAGGAAGTAACGCGATGCGAGGCTAGAGCAGGCCGCTCCGCCTCTAGCAATCTCGCCGCCAGTCGCAAGGCATGGACGAGACCGTGTGTGGGGTCATGTGAGGTGTCTATGGACGCTCTTGAGCACTTCTTGAGCACTGGATAGGGTCGTCGGTCGATTCCGCATGGTACGGGACCCCTCGATCGTCTCGCCCTCCCTCGCTGGTGCGCTCATTGGGGGGCCAGGGGGGGGTCATAACAAACACGGTACAGGATCGAGGTGCACGCTGCCGAAGCAGTGTCGTCCCCCCTCTCCCCGACGGCGATGGCGGTGTGACCGATCGAGCTACAAGAGGAGCTTGTTCAGCAGGATCCGGGACAGGTCTGGTGCACTACCTCACTCATTCGTCCGGTCCCCTTCGATCCGCAAAAAGAAAGAAAACGGACAACCCAAGGGAGGGATGGGATGGCGGCACGCGTCTTCGGGGCACGCGAGCTAGAATTCTTTGTTCGGCGCGCCTTCTCTCGTTTGGCCGTCTCACCTGCCGCTGCTACACGATGCTTGCGTACGCCCGCCCCCGCCCTGCCCCGCGTGCGCCTGGTCCGCGCCGCGCTCACCACCCTCCGCGCACGCCCCGCAGCAAGCAGTCGAGCAAGGGCAAGGCCAAGCCCGCCACCTGCACCGGCCTGCTCTCTGGCAAGACTTTCTTCGTCGACATGAAGATTGACGGCGGCGACGTCGACGCGTCGGAGTCGTTTCGCCAAAAGCTGCGCAACCTCGGCGCGACCCTCTCCACGAAGTTCACCTCTGACGTCTCGCACGTCCTCTTCAAGGAAGGAAGCGTCAAGGCGCCGCCGCCCTGCTCTGCGCCCAGCCGAGCCCGCCGCCGCAGCCGGCCGACACCGCCCGCCGCCGCACTGGCCGCTCAGCACACGCGCGGCCGCCCCCACCGCCCCTCCCCGCTCGCCCCCTCCTACCTCCCGCGCGCCGCCCGGTCCAGCTGCCGCCCTGTACCAGCCCGCTCGCGCCACACTCCGGCCGCGTCTCATCCGACTCCTCATCCCGCGCGTGCGTGTGATCAGACGTACGACGAGGCGCGGCGGCGCGACATCCCCCTCCTGACATCCGGCTGGCTAGCTGCCCTCGAGGCACCTCCCTCCCCTCCCCCTCCTCTCGCTTTTGCTCCTCTCCTCCCGGCCCTCTGCACCCACCTCCACCCGCATATGCCACTTTCCTCGCGCAAAGGACACCCGAACCCCGCCCCTACACCCCCCCGCGCCTCACAGAGTGGCGACGAGTCGTTTCTCGACGAAGGCATGATCTCGGTCATGTCAGCCAGCAACAAGCGGCCGGGGGGAGGCAAGCCTGCCGCCGGGAAGCACGCGCCGAAGCCGGTGAGGCCGGTGATCACGGCGGACGCCTCCTCGTCGCAGCGCTTCCCGGAGACGTCGCGCAGCCTGCTGGGGCGGGCGGGGCGGGCGGCGGGGCCGCGGGGCGGCGGCATCGAGGAAGGGGAGGGGGAGGGGGAGGGGGAGGGGGAGGAGGAGGAGGAGGAGGGGGCAGAGACGGCGGTGGAGACGGCGGTCGAGACGCAGCTCGACGCGGCGGCGGAGGAGGGGGAGGGGGAAGGCGCGGAGGAGGAGGCGGCGGAGGGCGAGAAGGAGGAGGAGAAGGAGGAGGGCGAGGAGGCACAGGAGGAGGCGGAGGAGGAGGAGGAGGAGGAGGAGGAGGAGGAGGAGGAGCGGGCGGCAGAGGAGGAGGCCGCATGCACAGAGGTGCCCCCTGCGCAGTCTGGGGAGGTGCCGCGAGTCCCCCCCCCCCCCTCCTCCCTCCCTCCCTCCGGGGCAGCAGACGCTGTGAGCGGCGCCTCTTCGCCCTCCCCCGTGGCGGTGGTCAGGTGCCTCTCGATCCTCCTCCCGACCGCACGTCGAAGAAGGCGCTCAAGGACTGCCTCGCCCGCGGCCCACTGCGATCTCGTCTTGATTGAGCAGCGGCGAGTGAGTAGGCGCTCAAGGACTACCTCGCCAAGCACGGCCACCCCCTGCCAAAGCAGGCGAGCCGAGAGAAGACGCGGCCGAGATGCGGCCGAACACACTCACTCACTCACACACACACACACACACATACACTCACTCACTCACTCACACACACACTCACTCACTCACACACACACACACACACACTCACTCACACACACACACACACACACACACACACACACACACACACACACACACACACACACACACACACACACACACACACTCACTCACTCACTCACTCACTCACTCACTCACTCACTCACTCACTCACTCACTCACTCACTCACTCACTCACTCACTCACTCACTCACTCACTCACTCACTCACTCACTCACTCACTCACTCACTCACTCACTCACTCACTCACTCACTCACTCACTCACACACACACTCACACACACGACACACACACGCACATGCACCCGCACGCTTCCCCCGCCCGCGCACAGACCGGCATCAACCCCCTCCGCCAAGCCGTCGCCGACTGCCGCGCCCTCCTCTCCCGCACCATCGATGGCGGCACCGGCGACGGCGACGACGATGACCAGGAGGAAGAGGTCGGCGGCGACGGCGGCGGCGGCGGCGGTGGCGGCGGTGGCGGCGGCGGCGAAGGCGGCAGCGAAGGCGGCGGCGGCGGCGGCGGCGGCTCCTCTGTCTCGCGGCTCGGCCAGCGGCTGTTGGAGCAAGGCCGGCGGCCGGCAGGGTGAGCGCCGAACTCGACCGACAGAGTCGTTCTGCGGCCGAGAGACTGCGCGCCTCCTCACGTGGTCCACGGCTCCGCTGCCAGGTCGCGCCGCCAGTCCACCGACTTGCGCGCCACGCCGAGCGGCGCGAAGCACGCCGCGTCGATGCGAGCTCCTCCGGCCAGGCCGCCGGCGCGGGCGAAGCGCGGCGCGGGCGGCGGCGCGGGCGGCGGCGCGGGCGGCGGCGTGGGCGGCGGCGAGGCGACGGGAGGCGAGGCGACGGGAGGCGAGGCGGAGGGAGGCGAGGCGGAGGGGGGTCGGAAGGGTAAGCGGCTGCGCAAGGGCGCGGCGGCCCGCGCCGAGGAGGCGGAGGCGGGCGAGGGAGAGGCCGCGGGGATGGGGGAGGCGGCGGCGGCGGAGGAGGTGGAGGAGGAGGAGGCGGCGGAGACGCCCGCGCCCCGGCGCAGTTCGAGGGCGGCGGCGTCGGCGGGCGGAGCGAGCGGCGGCGGAGCGAGCGGCGGCGGAGCGAGCGGCGGACGCGCGAGCGGCGGAGGGCGCAGCGGCGGAAGGCGCAGCGGCGGAAGGCGCAGCTGCGGCGGCGCGAGCGGCGGCGGCGGCGGCGGCGGCGGCGGCGGCGGCGGTGCGTGTGACGAGAACTCGGCCGGTGCGACCAACATGCCAGCCCGCGGTGCAAAGGCGCGCGGCGCTACGGCGCGCGGCGGCAAGGAGGGCGGCGGCAAGGAGGGCGGCAAGGCGTCGAGGAAGCGTCCGGCGGCGGAGGCGGCGGATGAGGGCGGCGGGGCGGCGGGCGGCGGCAAGAAGAAGACGAAGAAGGGCGGCGGTGCGGCGGCGGAGGAGGAGGCGGTGGCGCAGGTCGCCTTCTCCCTCTCCTCTGACACCAACCTCTGGCAGACCGCCTTCTCCGCCGCGACGGAGCTCGCAAAGCTGGAGGGGAAGGCCTCGGTCAGCTCCGCCGGGCCGGCCGGGCGAGACTGCACGAGATGAGCCGAGGCGGGCGCGAGGGTAGGTCTCGATCTGCTCGGACGAGCTGCCGGGCGAGAGGGTCTCGCACCTGGTAGTGACGCAGGAGCCGCGGCGCACGCTCAAGGCGTGCCCCACCACGCCACCTCGCGCGGCTCCACGAGTCCGCTGATGGACCCCCTCCTCGGCGTGAGCAGGTGCTCCACGCCATCTCGCGCGGCATCAAGATCGTCACCGCCGAGTGGGTGCTCCGCTCTTTCGAGGCGAGGCGCTGGCTGCCGACCGAGCCCTACATCGCACTGCAGCCGTCGCCGGTGCCGGGGCGGCAGCTCGACGGCGCTCGCTTCTTCCTTGGCCCGTCCCTCGCCAAGTTCTCCGAGAAGCAGCTGCGCGACCTCGTGCACGTCGCGGGCGGCGTGCCGACGGCGCAGGCTCGCGCGCAGTACGTGGTCGGCACCAACCGCAAGCTCGAGGGCCAGGAGCGCGTGACGGAGGAGGCCATCATCAGCCAGATCCTCGGCGAGACGGACGGGCTCGAGCTGCACCTTAATTCGCCCTTAGTGAAGCACTTGATGAACTGTTAATTAGGCGAGACGGACGAGCTCGAGCGCGTGCCGCCCAGCCAGCCGCCGCCAGGCGCCGCCGCCGCCGAGACGCAGGAGGAGGGCGATGGCGAGAGCGACTCGGAGGAGTTCTAAGGCTGAGCGGGGAAAAAAAAGAGAAGCGGTTTGTGGGGAGGGATCGGAGGAGTGCCGAGGCTCAGCGGGACGGCCTCGCGTGCGGTCCGGTGCCGACAGCCCAGCACACTTCCAGGGCACGGGCATGCAGTGGGCTCGCTCTCGACTGGGGCAGCGCCGCGCAGAGGGCGGCGGCCGCCGCCGGCGCGCCCAGATCGCGCAGGCGAGGCTGTCGCAGCGGCCCCCGGGGGAGAGGCTCACGCGCGGTACGTTTGCGAGTTTGGGGAGTCATCCGGGGCGGCTGTAGGACGGCCGCGCCGAGCGCGAAGTGCCTCTGGTTCGGTGGGACTGGTTGTCTGGTCCTGTGCGTTTGCCGCGCGGGGCGTGCGGAGCGCAAATGTGGGTCTGTGTGTCGAGGCACAGCAGACCACTCTTCACGCAGTCTCGACGGGTCCTCCCCGCTCAGCGTCTCGTGTCGCGCCGTTTGCGCCAGTGCTATGCGCATCGCTCTGGTTGGGGGGGGGGGGGGGGGTTCGTTTACGTTTTCTGTTTTGCTCCGCTGCTCGGCAGCAAGACGTCTTAAATAAACTTTTGAAGAACTCCAACTCGAGAGTCGCGCGAACTTCTTTTTTCTGCGCCTTGTGCTTGTCTGTCGTGTGAATCGTGCGTGTGCGAGAGCCTTTGGTTGTGAAATTCTTTCTCTATATGTTCTTTTTTGTGTTAGTGCCAGTGCGCGCGCCAGTCCCGTGCCCCGGCCCAGTTGTGCGAGGGAGTTTCATCGTAAAATTCTTTTTTCTGAGGAAGCCGTCGCCCGCGCCTCGCCTGTCGCGTGAATCGTAGAAAGAAAGAAAGAAAATATACAACCCAAGCGAGTGCGCGGCTCCACAATTCTTTTTTCTCTGCTCGGGGCTCTTGTGCAAGAGTCATCACCGGTGCGGAAAGCGACCGCCCCTTCTGCAATGCTCGCCGTCCTCTGCTCCAGCGCCCTCTCTTCGAGCGGCGACGCCTTCTTCAAACTCTCGACGACCCGCGCCCTGCCGGCGGCTCGCCCTCTCTCGCCGCACGTCAACCTCGCCACGTCACCGCAAATCTCTGACTCCATAGACTGGGAGCAGATGGGCTTTGCGCGTGCGGTCCGCATTCGTCACACCAGCGCCGAGCCCGCCCCGGCTACACCCATCGACCTCTCGGCAGCCTGCGACTCCCAGCCGGACGGCTGCGACTGGAACGAGATGGGCGCTGCGCTGCTTCTTCGCTCCCCTCCATCTCCAAAGCGCGCCGCCGCTGTCTCCGTCGACCTTGCGCCGCGCGGCATCGGTCGAGCGGTGGCGGGCATCCTCGGGAAGCGGCGCCCTCGGCGAGACGCGGAGCGCGTCCGCGACCTCCGCTTTGCGTACGCAGTCGGAGTCGAGGAGAAGCGGCGGCTCGGGCTGTGAGGAACCCAAGTGGCGGGGCGGGATGGGTGAGGGGGGGGGGGGGGGGGCTTGACACTTCTCGCTGCGGCCGCCGCGTCGCGAGGCGCGCCCGGAGGCCGGAGCGGCCCCTCCTGGCCGCTTGGCTTGGCATGGGTGCGTGCTCGGGGGAGCAAGCCCTTGTTTTTCCACGGGGATGATGAGGCTGGATTGAGGATTGGAGGCGGACTGCTGTCTGCGGTGAGGAATGCGGACATGGGAGGCGGCTCTGACGGGGCATGACCATAGGCGGCCGCCCTGTTGCCGCGGCAAGTGGAGGAGCTGCCCAAGCAGGATTGAGCATGGTCGATGGTGGAAGTGAGCATGTGGGATTGACATCATGTGCACGCGTGCTCTCCCTGTCGTGTCGAGCGAGATCCCCCGTCCTTTTGGGGTGCGTTCAGATTCTGAAGAGTTACAGGCGAGGAAGGAGTGAGAGGACGGTAGTTTCGGTAGGGAGCCTCCAACAACAAAAGACGAAGAACAGACATTGCACAGACCACACACTCGTCACTCCACAGTCGGCAGCGTGCACCTCGCCGGGCCGAGCGTTTTTGATCTCTGGATCTGTGGGCGCCCGCCCGCCGCCTCTGAGGGGGTCGGACCCCCTAGACTGAAAACAAAAACAAGCTCGAAAACAGCCAAAATCAGCCTGCGAGAGAGGCACTGCGCGCCGCTGGACCTCAATGTGGGGATGTGTGCCGACACCAATACTGAGTTTACTGATCGAAAACCTGGAAACCCTTGTTCAAAGCCGACCCTAAGCGCCATCCTTCCTGCTCTCACCTGATGCTGCTTCCCCGCGCCGCCTCCTTGGGCCCCCTTGGGCGTATTTTCTACTCCCAGTGGGGTCCCGGGCCCCCGCCCCCTCTTGCTTTCTGTTTTCTGTTTTTCAAAACGCCCGCCCGCCCGCCACCCCGAAGCGGCTCGGCCCCCCACAGATCCAGAGATCAAAAACGCTCGGCCTCGATCCTGTACCGTGTTTGTTATGACCCCACCAATGAACACACCAGTGAGGGAGGGCGAGACGATCGAGGGGTCCCGTACCATGCGGAATCGACCCTATCAAGTGCTCAAGTGCTCAGCTGCATGTGAGCGCTAAAACAAGAAGTGCCGCGGCGCGGGCAGTCCCGTGCCGCGAGGGACGCGGCGAGGAGGGCAGCACTAAAGCGGGACCCGCTGTGTCCGATCGTGCGGAAAGCCGCGCAGCAATGGACCGAGGAAGATGAGAACCCGCCTAGAGCGACAATGGCGCACGTGCTTAGCGGCGCCTGCCTGGGAATAGGGAGCAGGCCAGATGGTTCCTCAGAGTAGCGCGAGCGCAGACAGGGACGGCGATCAGCAAAGTGGCACAGGCGGCACCCGACTCCAAGGAGACGCTGAAGACGCTGAGGCTGGCGCATGTCGCTGCGCTGAAGCCGAGTTGCCCAACCAGTCGGAGCCGCGCCGACGGGTGTGTCGAAAGAGCTGACACTCTCCGGTCCATCCGGAATTTTGTCGTTTTAGTTAGCACTGCTGCTGCAGCCAGGGCCCGCGTGACCCCATGCCCTTCCCATATCTCGTGAGCTGAGGCTTGGCGCCACCCCGGTGACCGCCCACAGGTGGCTGTTCGCGCGCATTGCTCACGACGCCTTTGCGCGCCTGGTTTTCAGAGGGCTCCTGCGGCTCTCCCTCGTCGCGTGACCGCCGCCGACAGCACCTGCTCGGTCGACTCGCCGGCGCGGAGCTGCACCGCGTCGAATTCTTCGGTGGCTCGACCGCCGGCGCGCCCACCCTCGCCTCCCGCGCGCCTCACACACAGTATTCTCCTCGCGCGCGGCCGACAAAGTAGGCACACGACCACCTCCCTCCCACTCACCCCCCCCCAACGATGCACAGCCCGTCCGTTGTCGCCGGCAAGGCGCACGGAACGCCCAATTTGGGCTGGAAATGCCGCCGCCACGGGTTGGTGGCGCCCTGGGCAGCGCCACGCCGCGCAAACTTGCGCGACCAACTTGCGACCTCTGTCCCTCGTATTCACCACAGATTTTGCCCTATCCCGGCTCGCCAGGTACCGCGAGCGGCGAGCCGCGCCAAGTTTGCTCCATTTCCGACAAGTTCATCCCGCCCGAACGCCGATCTTCGGCCGTCTGGAGGCCCAGGACGGGGCCTCGGACCGGCCAGGTGTGGATTCTCCACGGCGCTGCGGTGTATCTGCGCGCCCATGGCGCGTTCAGGCTGGGGTGCGCCTGAGGCGTGTAGACTGCGGGGCGCCGCGATAGCGCGGCGCCGACGATTGTGTCGCTCACTGTCCCACACCGTCGACACGGTCACAGTGTGTGTGCAGTGCGTCCACTCCAGCGACCATGACGCCGTCGGTTCTCGCCTATACCGGCTAGTGTGGAGCTCTCAGTGTGGTTACGTGTTGTACTAGTGATGCTGCACTAGGCGGCCCGTTTTTAGCAAAAAGAAGATACCACATCGCGTGTGGTCGTCGAAAAACCGCATCTTCGCCCGTCTGGGACCTCTTCGTACGGCTCCAAAAACCGCTCCTTAACGACGACTACGCGGCCCGGCGGTCGATCTGCGCCTTCTCAGCGGTGGAGGGGATGTGGTCGGTACGTGCGGACCGCGTGGTGCTGCGATGGCTTGACGAGTGCGACTCCCAGGGTCGACTCTGCGACCCCACGGAGCCTCTGCTGCTCCGGGGGGGGGGGGGTCTGCAGACCACCCGGCCGAACTTCAGAGTCGCGGTGCTCCTCAAATACGGCTCAAACGCCCACGATGCTGTGGAGGGGACATATGCTGATGATCCTGGCCCGATTGGTTTGCTCAGAAAGCTTCTGGGCGGTCGTTAAGGTTCGCTCCCCGCACACCGGCCCCGGAATAAGATACATCATACGTGCCGACCCCGTCCAGTTGCCGAAGACGCCATCGCCCCGCTGGTACGGGCTGGTCTTTGGATCGTGTGCCCGCTTCGGGTCCTTCAGCCGAGCTTTATTTCCATAACCTTCGCCGATGCGCCGAAGGCACGGGCAATGTCCGCGACGTGGGCGTTGAGCGAGGTGTGTCCCATGGCCAACCAGCCGGGTGCGCGGATGAGTACGACGAAGGCGACGACGCTTTCGACGCGCTCTTCGACGGGGGCTCGGGGTACGGGTGGGATTCCTCTTCGGGGGGCGGCGCCTTCTTCTAGGCGCCCTTGACCCAACATACGGCTCTAGAGAGGGCGTTGTGGGCCTAGCTTTTGGTGAAATACAAAAATGCCATTCTCCGTCGACCAAGCCAAGCCCCGGGTCAAGAGAAGGCGCCGATCCCCGGGTCACCGACCGAACAAAACAACATCCGACCGACGCCACCTGGACGCCACCTCCTTCATCCTAAGCTTCAGCTCCCCCAGCTCCTGCTCCGCTTCGTTCAAGCACGGCCGGTGAAGGGCATTGGAGCGGCGCTTCGGCCGCGGACTTGGCATGCCGCCCCGCGCCTCCTCCTCGTCGGGCTCCACGAGCCGCTTGTGAGGCGGCTCGCGCCGCCGGCAGCAGCAGCGGTAGAAGCAGAGCGCCAGGAAGAGCCACCCGGCTACTCCCAGCGCCAACTTCAGCGGGGAACTGGCGAGGATGGCTCGGCCAAGTTTAGTTTTAGCGAGATCGCGAAGGAGAGGGGGGAGAGCACTCGGAGTGGATGTCCGGTTCCGGTCGTCCAAGTTGAGCTTTAGCGAGTCGCCGAGGGGGCGCAGGCTCCACTCGCGCACCGCGCTCCCGTGTTCGGCGACCCTCTGGGGATTAGCGATTAGCGCGCCCAGCTCCTTCTCCAGCTCCTTGACGACGGGCGCCACGGTCTCGTACCCCGTCCGCACTGCCTCGTCGAGCTTCTCGACGATGTCGGCGTAGAAGGGTGGGGGTGGGGCGAGCGGCGGCGTCGGCGGCGGCGGCGTCGGCGGCGGCGAGGGCGGGACCGCGGGAGGCGAAGGCGGCGGCGTCGGCGGCGGCTTCGGCGGCGGCGTCGGAGGCGGCGGGGTCGGAGGCGAGGGCGGGGCCGCGGGAGGCGAAGGCGGCGGCGGCGGCGGCGGCTTCGGCGGCGGCGGCGACGGCGGCGGTGGAGACGGAGGTGGGGGGGAGGGCAGCGGAGGAGGCAATGGAGGCGGTTTTGGCGGCAGTGGTGGCGGCGAGGGCGGCGGCGGCGACGGCGGCGACGGCGGCGGCGACGGCGGCGGCGGCAGCGATGGCGGCGACGGCGGTGGAGGCGGCGGCCGCGGGAAGGGAGGCGCCGGCAGGTGGGTCACCTCCGAGTTTAAGGCCTTTGCCTCCCCGAGGAAGACTTTGACCAGGGCTCTGGGCTTGATACGGCACGCGTGCTCGCCCATGGGGAGGACGTGCAGCACCGGCTCCTTGTGGAGATCGCAGATGTTTTCGGGCCCGCCAGTGAAGTGGTAGTCGGTTGCGAGGCAGTCTCGACTATCGCGGCACAGGGCTTGGCACTCGGCCTCGCTCACGCCCAAAATTGCGTCCACCGAACCATACGCGCCGTGCTCCACCCGGCAGCCGCCGCGCTGTCCGCCGGCGAGCGGCCAGAGGTCTCCCGGGACCCTCGCGAGCCTCATATGGTTGGAGGGGCTCGCGGAAGGCTTCGGCGCCGACTGCGGAACCGGTGGTTGCACCAGCGACCACCACGGTGGCGGGCGGGGCGGAGGTGGAGGTGCTCGGAGATGGAGCAATAACGGGGCAGGCGAGATGCTAGTGAGGGTGAGAGCAAGCGACATGAGGTCTCAGAATGGCCGGACGCGCGAGCTCCACTACATGGACCCGTCGGTGCTGCCGTCGCCCGAGGCCTACGAGCTGCTCGGCTGGCTCCTGGACGGATCCTACCAGGCGCTTCCACCGTCGTGGGAGCGCCGCCGCGGCGCTGCTGACACAGCGGAGCCCGGCGAGCCGACGAGCTAGCTCCCTCGTCACACACGCGCACGGACGCATGGAGATTCGCGCGCGTGCCACACACACACACACACACACACACACACACACACACACACACACACACACACACACCACTCCATACGCGAGCCCGCTCTCGCTCCGCCGCTCGTGCGCCCCGCGCGCATGTCGGCCTTCTCATGCCTCCGGCCTCCGAGCGCCCACCTCGGGCGCTCGGGCGGTTGGGGATGGCATATCGGTTCCCTGGGCGTTCACTAGCGCTCGCTTGTGGGTGAGAACGGCGTTCTCTGGGTAAGCTCAGCTGTGAACTTCCCAGTTGTTTGCTCTCCCTCCCTCCCTTACCCTGTTCATGACTTGCTAGCGGGACCTGAGTATTGTATAAGAATACTGTAAGGCATATCGGTTCCCTGGGCGTTCACTAGCGCTCGCTCGGCCTGAGCAGCGACGGGTGGACGGCAGCCCCTTGAGTCGAGGGCGGCGCGACCATTGCGCCAAAGACCAGCTAGCTGGCCCGTTCAGTACAGATACATAAAAGAAACACACACACACACACACACACACACACACACACACACACACACACACACACACACATCCGTGAGGGGAGATACGGGAGATTTTGTGGCAAGGCGAGGGCGGGAACTGCTACACGCGTGACAAGCGATGCTCATCCAGAAGGCACAGCCCGCCTCCGTCAAACTCATCCCGTCCGACAACGGGACCCGCTACAAGTGCGTCTACGACAGGGGCAGCAAGGACCCTACGCGGCGCTACGAGGTCACGGTCTCCCGCGGTTCCGTCCTGACTGTCATCGGCCGGTTTGCGACGCTGGAGGACGCCGCGATCTGCTACGCCCTCTCGCCCGAGGGGCAGAAACATGCGGCCAAGCTCGCCGAGGCGGAGGCGCTGCAGGAGGAGCAGAACATGACGAGCGCCGAGGCCCGAGCGACGGCCGCCAAGGAGGGGCTGGAGCTGCATACGAACGGCTCGGGCTCGGGCTTTGTGGGCGTCGTCCGAACGTCACAGACCTGCAAGCTGCCTTTCACGGCAAAGGTGAAGCGCGGGCGCAAGTACACGAGCCTCGGCTACTTCAGGTCGGCTGAGGCGGCCGCTCTCTGTTACGCCCGCTCGCCCGAGGGCCGGGCGGCGGCGGAGGCCAAGCGCGCCGAGGCGCAAGCGCCGCCTGCGCCTCCGCCGATGACAGCTCCTGATGCGCTGGCGGCGGCGGCGGCGGAGGGGCTGGTGCTGCCCACGTCCGGCTCCTCGGGCACGCGCTTCCAGGGCGTCTACTCCTCTGCGGGAACGCGAAGGCCGCTGCCCTTTTACGCCCAATATAGCCCCGACGGCTTCCGAACCAGCCTCGGCTGCTTCGCCACCGCCGAGGAGGCCGCCCTCTGCCGCGCGCGCGCGCTCGCGGCCCCGGCCGACGCCCCCGCCGCCGCCGCGGACGAGCTGGTCGCGACTTGCCCCATATGCATCGAGCCGATCGACGCCGGCTCTGAGCCGGTCGCCACCACCTGCCTGCACGTGTTTTGCCGCGGGTGCATCGCCGGCTGGCTCGAGCAGGCAGTCGAGGCAACCTGCCCGATGTGCCGCGAACCGCTCGAGGGCGCGTTGGGGCAGCTCACGGCCGTGCCGCTGCCGGCCGCCGCGGACACGAGCTCCGCCCCGCGCGGGGCGGGGCGGCGCACCGGCTGGACGCTCCTCGAGTGGCAGCAGATGCTCGTGGAGCAGGCCTCCGTCGAGGCCGAGCTCGCCGCGCGCGCCGAGGCCACCGCCCGCTCCGACGAGCAGCAGGCGGCGTTCGTGTACCGCAGCGGCGTCCCCCGGCCCGTCGACCTGGCACGGGCCGGGTACCGTCCGCTCTTCAGCGCACGGCGTGGCGGGCACATGGCCCGCGGCGAGGCGCACCCGCGGGCGGCGAGGCCCGTCCGCCCCGACCCGCCCGGCAACAACTTTGCCGAGGTCGAGGAAGCGCGGCGACGCCTCGACGCGCGGCGCCGCCTCGACGCTGACACTGCCAAGAAGCAGAAGAAGGGGGAGGGGCCGTAGACCGCCCAGCTCTCTCTCTCTCTCTCTCTCGCCCCCTCTCTCTCGGCGCGCCCCAGTCGCGCCCCCGTCTCTCTCTTTTGCGAGACGTGTGTGTGTGCCGAGGCTCTCTCTCGCTCTCGCCCCCTCTCTCTCGGCGCGCCCCAGTCGCGCCCCCCGTCTCTCGCTCTTTTGCGAGACGTGTGTGCTCCGAGGAGAGGCGCGGCGAGTGTTGGCCCCCGGTTACGTCAAGCCCGGTTGTAGCGTGTGGGCCGCGCTATCAAAGACACGTTAAACGAAGCAGTGCACCGAAAGTAGACGGTGGGTGAGTGGGCGCGTTGCGATCTCCTGTGGTGCAGCACGATGTGACACAGCCGACGCGCTCGCAGAGCGAGTGGTCCTGACAGCCCCGCCACCGTAGCCATCCCGGTTTCCCTCCGACGAGCCGAGTGGACGAGGCGTGGTCTTCTGGGCTCGTGGCTCGATGCGGGCACGGTTTTCTCTCCGCACGGTTGGGTTCGCCCCCTAGTTGCGGATCCCACACGCTCTGTACCGCCAAGCCGGCTCGCCTCCCCGCCCTGAGGCCGTCACCGGTCGCGGCGCGTCGAGCAGCGCACCAGTGCCCCGCGAGCAGCCCTGCTAAGCGGCGTGCGGGTTGCCGCCCGTCGGAGGCGTAGTCGTCGTCGATGCCGTGTCGCCCGCTGGAGGGCCGTCGATGGCGTGCGGTGGCGCGCCCTGCGAGTCGCCCCGCGAGTCCGCTGGCCTGCCCTGCGAGCCGGCGCGCGGGGCGAGAGTGGGACGTGCGGTGCGAGAGTGAAGCGCGCACAAAGCCGCCGCGGGGGAGCGAGGGTGGTCGTATGCGGCGAGGGTGTGCGACCGGGAACGAGTGGCGGTCATGAGTGGCGGCGCGCGCGGGGTTGGATCCTGGGAGCGGCGAGTGGCCGAGAGGGGAGCGCTGTTGGGGGAGGGCGGGTACTGTCGGACGGGAGACTGGACTGCTCTCCTGTTGTCTGTCCCTCTCGAACCAGGCCGCCCTCTACTGACGTGAGCCACTCGCGGGTGGGCGCGAGAGGCGGTGAGGGAGGGGCCGTGCGTGCAGGTGTGTTCATTCGGAGCGAGGGGATGCCGAGAGCTACGTCACTACTCGGGCTCGGGCCGCCGTCGAGTTGAGCCACCCCATCAGCGACGTTTGCTGCGCTGTGACCGCAGCCTCCCTCACCACTCTCACCGCCGCTATTGCTGCCGCGGCCTCCTTCTTCGCCGCCGCCTAGGCGGCCCTCACCGCGGGTCGCCGCGGCCCGCTCTGCGACCTTGGTCCGTTTCCTCTCCTCGCGCTCCATCTTGGAGATTGGCCCGCTTGGGCTCGACATTTGCTGCGCCGGGCGGCGGCGGCGGCACCTCGTCGCAGTGGCGGCTGTTTCGTACTTTGGAGAGAGAATCTCCGACCCACGTTTCCAGTAAGCTAAACGTACAGTACCTCAGGTACGTTCTTTGGCCGTTTCGCGGCCTACGATTAGATTTAGCTCGTCGTGGCAGACTGTGTTTCAATCGGCCGTCCAGCGGGCGTCCCTCCACAAGGACGGCCGAAGCTTCAAATCATCGAGGGGCGGCGGCCCTCCCGTACCACGGCGGAATTGAGAATGGGGTGGTTCGTGGTTGGTGAGCAGGCGGCTGGCCCTATGAGCTACGTCTTGGCCTGCACAAGCTTTTCCGGCAAACAAGAAGGAAAACAGAGGGTAGGTAGGTAGGTAGAAAGGTGAAGAACAGCCAGGCTCGGACTGGACACCAACGCGGTATGGGTGGACGCTAGACAGATGATGACGACACGCACGAGCGACACACAGACACAAACAGGCTCACAAGACACACAGCCAGCTGGCTGCCACACACCCTGAGTCGGCGTACACATAACTCAGCGCCACATCCTTCCTGTCGCCCCCCCCAGCACTCCACGGTGCCAAGGGCACAAACAAGGGCACAACTCAAACAACAGACAACAGGAAGTGACATGTGAGGCTAGAGCAGCATGCTCCACCTCTAGCAATCTCACCGGCCTGCTAGGCACGGACGAGACCGTATGTGGGGTCTAGTGAGGTGTCTATGGACGCTCTCCTCATGGGCTAGCTGCCTGCGGCTAGCCCTTCTCGCACTCACGGACAGTGACAATCAAATGGGTGAGTGTTTGCGAGCTGAGGCGCGTGTGCTAAATCTAGCTTCTAGGCCGCACGTCGTGGCACTATGACGGAGGTAGACGTGCGGCCGCAGAGGGTCCCCAGCACTTTGCGTTTCCGGAAATTTCCAGGGAAAACAGAGGATGTTTGGTGCTCCATTCTGGAAACTGGCGAGTTTACCTGAGTCTGAGAGCTGGTCTGGTGCAAAATCTGACGCAAAATTGAGGAAATCGGTGCAACAGGCAGTGCAACAGTGGTGGTGTATGTATCCTAAGAGCAACAGACTGTCTCGCGCCTAGCCTCTCTTCTACGCCCCTCGTGCCTCGCGGCGCCTCTGCTTCAAGGAGGGAAGATACGGCGCTCGCACGAGCTGTGGCACAGCGGAGCACAGCGGGCGGTACAAGTCCATCGAGTATGGTTCCCTATCTTCGCATGCTCGTTGTTGGTGATATCCGCGCGAGGTCATACGCCACAGGCCGTGCGGCCAGGACCCGAGTGTGATGTTCTCCCGTTTTTTTCTAAATGTGAACTCGGGGGCACGGGACGCGGCACAAACGGGGCACAAACGCCAGACTACAAACACGGGCAGGCACGTAGTGACGAGGCGACGGTGGCGTCCTCCGACGCCGCGGCGAGTCTGAGCTCGGTCGCAATGAATCTCATCCGCCGCCGCGAGCTGCAGCGCGACTGACATGCGCTGGGCCTGCAGCGACAGCCACGACCATCACACGTTTCACTCGAATTGCGGAGACCCAAAACATCACTTGGGATCATCCTCCGGCCAAATGGCTGCGCCGACGGCTGTATGATGGTCCCTCGGGTCCCTGCTGCTCTTGATCTCTACTTCGTACATCCTCCACCTCCTGCTGATCTCCGCAACCCAACGTCCTGCTCCCTCCCTCGACCCTCGTCTCGCCCCCTGGCGGGTTGTTCGTGCATATGGGCCAAAAGCGTCGAAAATGTCCCAAAAAGCGTTTGTTGCAGCTCCGCAGCCTGCGCGCGCTGCCGGAACGCACCGCTTGCTGGATCCCAGGGAGTGCGTGTATCCAACAGGAATGAGTAGGCTCGACGCCGCGCTCGCTGTGGGGCTGCAACAAACTCGCCGCCGAGCGTGCCACCGACGGCGTCCCGGCGGAGGTGATGGAGTTTGAGACCTGAGGCTGTGGAGGTGACGCCTGAGGTACCGGCCCGTGCAAAGCGACTCAGCCGGCGACCGCCACGGGCTCAGACGAGACTTGTCGACTCGTTCCGGCTCAGCTTCACCGTGGTCATCGGGCGTCTGTCGACGTCAGGACCACCCATACAGCTCGCGGGTTTGAGGTCGCAAGAGCCAAGATGGTGGCGTTTGGACATCCCAACCATCCCACAAGACAGCCTGTAGGTGATGGCGGGACGGCGCAGTGTTTGTGGCACTCGGCAGTAGGCACCCGCGGCACGGCCCCGCTGTCGGCTGCTCGGCTCTCGCGGGCTGCGGAACCGGCCCCAGAAGGGGACGGTCCGGGCGAGTGTGGCAGCTCCTGCGCTAGTATGGGCACCCTCTATCACAACACTACTGATCCTGGTCATTAGAGCTGCCAGGGATAGCGTCAGGAGCCGGTAGGAGTCAAACCCCCTCATATTTGAGACATCGTGGCCCATAACCGCTTAACCCATACGGCTCTATACTCCACGACTCAACCCCTGCGCGAAACGCGACCGTCTGCTCCCCGCGGCCTCCCATCAGGCGCATTACGCAACGCTTTCCTTTATTTTGTCAGTCTTCAAAAAGCACGGGCGGCCGTGCTTCAGACACCACTCGGTGACGGCCGGGGCGAGAGGTGGTCGAGCTGCGCGATGATGGTGTCGGCGAGGCCCTCGCCGGGCCGCAGGAAGGCGTCGCGCGAGATGGTCGCCTCGGCGGTGAAGGCCGGGAAGACGGCCGCGACGAAGTCGCGCATCGTGCGGACCTGGGCGAGGTCGGCGCCGAGCGCGTACGTCTTGACGAGCGCGCGCGTCAACTCCTCCTGCGTCAGCGACCCCGTCTTATCGTCGTCAAAGTGGTCGAACCACGCGTTCCTCTGCGTCCGCACGTCCGGCGGCGCCGCCTCGACGGGCTCGACGCGCATGTCGTCCGTCAGGTTGGCGCGGACCAGCGCGAGCAGGCCGGTCTCGGGGGCAAAGAACTCGTCCCTCGAGACATACCCGTCCCCTAGAAGAGACATGGGGTCCGCGTAAAAAAGAAAGACAGGGTGCTCGTCCGTCGAGACAATACCCGTCGCCGTTCGGGTCCACCTGTGGCCACGCGTCCTCCATCCGGGCCTCGAAGCGGTCGACGTCGAGAGGGAACTGCGAGAGCAGCACGTTGATCACCTCCTGCTTCGAGAGGTACCCGTCCCCCTTGACGTCGCAGGTGCGGAACCAGACCTGGCGACACTCCAACACTCAGAAAAAGAAAACAAGTCCGGGCCTTGTCGCGGTGCGGAAGCACACCTCGGGCTGACGCTCGAGCGACGGCAGCACGACTGCCTTGTCGAAGTCGCAGCGGCAGAGCGGGCAGCTCTTCGACGGAAGCTCCTGGGGAGAGATGGGGCGGGGTGAGGGGAGATCTGGGGCGGCATGAGGGGAAGCTCTTCGAAGGCAGCTCCTGCGCGCACTGGTAGTGCAGCAGGTGGCCACACACGCGCCGGCTCGACGCGTCCCAGAACACGGCGCACGGCTCCGCGCACAGGTCCTACGGGGCGTGTCTCGGGCATGTCCTGGACGTGTCCTGGGCGTGCCTCGCACGGCTCAGCAGCAGAGCTCCTCAAAACACACCGCGCATTCGGCGAGCTGTCGGGTCACGCCGTCGCTACCCGTCCGCGGCCGCAGCCCGAAGGACGAGTTGCTCCTAGTAGCAGCCAGCACCCCTTCAAACGTACTCAATGAGAGCGCGCCCGCAGCCCGAAGATGGGTTGCTCCTCCTCGCGACATGCGGCGGCGAGGCCGGCGGCGGCGGCGGCGGCGGTTGTTGAGACGGCTCGGCGAGGCGGGCGCTCTCGGCGAGCGCCTGAGCGAGCTCGCGCTCCTCCCGCTCCTCGTCGGTCTCGCGCGAGAAGGGAGGCGGAGGCGGCTGCTGCCGCTGCGCTGGCGTGGCGGTGACGGGCAGGCCCATCGGCACGCTCCCTCCTGGTGGCGTCGGGACCGCGACAGGGAGGCCGCCAGGCACGGCCGCCTGGCCTCCTCCGCCGCCCGAGGAGCGCGGTGCGGGCGTGGCGTACGCGTGGTCCCACATGGCCGGCGCTGCCGCCGGGACGCGAACATGGAAGACACCACCCTCGGCCACGCCAGGAGGGATGCGCGCGCGGAACTGGCGGCCGCTCGGGTCCTGCACGATGACCTGAGAGCCGACTGGCGATCCAGACGGCCGCGTCACGCGGAGCATCATCGCGCAACAAACGCCAGCGCGCTCAGGGTGTCGACCGGCAAGCACACGCCTCGACTCACTGGTGTGTTCATGGGGGGCATAACATATGATGTATCTTATTCGGACCCCCCCCTTCGCGCTTCTCGTTTTTCGTGCCAAACCAGCGCGATCTCGGCGGGGCGTCAGCGCCTCTCGGAGGGGCATCATGCGCTCCCGGGGCCGCCCGACGGCGCGGGCGGCTCTTGCCGATGGACCCAGCCGAGGTGCCCGACCAGTCGGAGTGGCGCTGACGCGCCGCGCGCGACCACCAGCCAGCTTTCCGGCCGGGCCGAGAACGGTGCCTCGAGAATGTAGACACTCCAAACAGTTGCCGAGTTTTTTCCCTCTTTTTGAGCGCCGCTGCTGCACACCCAGCCCACCAGTGATACGAGACGCACCAGATTCACCCCGTCGCGAGCTTGACCGCGACCCCGATGACCGCCCACAGGTGGCTGATCGCGGCGCCACTCATCGCTGCTTTCGCGCGCCTGGCTCTCAGAGGGCCCCTGCGGCTCTCTCTCGTCGCGTGACCGCCGCCGACATCATCTGCTCGGTCGTGCCCGCCAGCGCGGAGCTGCGCCACGTCGAATTGTTCGGCGGCTCCTCCCTCCATCTTCGTCGCCGTCGTTGCTGTCTTCGGGGTGTCCGTATCCGTCCCCGCCGCCGCCTCCTTGTAGGAGTTTGAAGCGAAGTCGGTCTAGAAATCGTTCTGTCGCGATTCGGTTCCATTTGGCTCGTCTGGGTGTGCGTCGGCTGCCCTGGCTGCTCTGGCTCTCCTCGCTCTCGCCCCCCTGACTCTGCTGGCTGTACTGACTCTGGCGCCCTCCGCCTCTTCCTCCGTTGCCACGTCGGGAAGCTCGAAGAACGCATCGTCGATAAATGCCATCTAGTCGTCCGCCGAGGCGCTCTTGTCTCTCTCGTCGTCCCCCTCGTCGTCGCACGTCTCGCTCCCTTGCGGCTCGCTCTCCATCGAGTTCGCCGTCCCGTCTTCGGGCGCCGGATTGTGGACGGCCTTGTCGTGCTCGGCCGTGTTCCACGGCTCGACCCCAGCTCCCTGCGCCTCGCGCACCGCGTCGAGGGTCCGCTGTGACACTTGCCTCTCGCGCCCGTGCCGAAACCGCAGTAGACTGAGGTGCCCGATCTGGTATGCCTTTGTGCCTTTGAGGGCTCGCGGGCCTCTCGGCACCCCCTTGTCGGCCCTCGGCTTGCGTGGTTTCGGGGCGTCTCCTCGTTGCTGCCCCTCTCTACGCCGCTCGTCTCGTGCGCCGATGAGCTCTCGCGCCATGGCTGCGAGACTGTCCCCGTGGCACAGCCTCCCCTCTCGACACGAGGGCGAGCATCCGAGCCGCACCACCTTGGCGTTGCCGTGGCCGTTCAGCGCTGCCCGCATCGCCGCGACGGCGTCGTTCCCCGTCCTAGCTTCGTCGGAGCGTCGAGGGGCGATCTCTTGCGAGAAGGGCCGCCCGTTGGCCTGTCTGATGAGCGCTGGCATGGATCTAATGTCCCGCACGGCCGAGGCGGGAACGGTGCGCAGCCGGAGCCACGTGTCGAAGGCCTCGCATACCTGGTCGCGCAGCGCCTCGTCGGTGCCTCTCTTCCCCATGGGGAATGGGTTGCCGAGCCCGGTGCCTCTCATGATGTTGACTGGCAAGGGGCGCGGGACTGTGTCCGCTCCCGTGTCGCGCGTCTCCGCTCGTCGGCTTCCAGCGACGACCATGACGGCGGCGAGGGCGGCATTGGCGGGGGCGGTGGTGGCGAGGGTGGCGGCGGCGAGGGTGGCGGCGGCGGGAGTGGTGGCGAGGGCGGCGGTGACAGGGGCGACGGAGGCGAGGTCGTCGGCAAGGGGAGCGGCGATGGCGAGGGCGGCGGTGGCGAGGGCGGCGGCGGCGGGGGTGGTGGCGGCGAGGGCGGGGGCGGCGAGGGCGGGGGCGGCGGGGGCGATATGGCGGCGAGGGCGGCGGCGGCGAGGGCGGCGGTGGTGAGGGTGGCGGCAGCGAGGGCGGTGGCGAGGGTGGCGGTGGCGAGGGTGGTGATGGTGACGGCCGCGAGGGCGGCGGCGGCGAGGGTGGCGGCGGCGAGGGTCGTGGGCGACGCCGTCGCAGCCATGGCGCGCTCTCAAAACCGCAAAAGCAACCCGAGCCAGACCCCCCGCTGTCCGAGCTACCCTCGTGCTTCCTGCCAACCGAACAGGGAGAGCCGGCGCCCAGCGGGTTGAAACCAATGAGCTCGACGTTCGCGAAGGTGCGGCTGTCGCAAGAGAGGGCCGCGAAGCTTGAGAGAGAGGAGGGCGTGACGGATCATGAGATGAGACTTGAGAGATCGTGCTCGCCCATTATCGGAGCTTCATGAGATGTCGGAGCGTGAGATATCGGAGGTCTGAGATGTCGGAAGGTACATCGTGTATTCTCAGCCTGTAATGTCGGCGCAGTGGATGGACAATGCGGAACCGGAAGTCGATTAACATAATAAAGTGCGGCTACCGACCGAGCGCGCGTGACCCGGCCGACGTCGGTCGTCTCCCTCGTCACTGCACCCTCCCGCCTGCGCCTCCTCTGCCTGCGCCTCCTTCTGCCTGCGCCTCCTCTGCCAGCACCTTGGCTCTTGGCACCTTGGCTGTGAGCACCTCCGCTAAGTGGAGGTCTGCTCGAGATATGCCGGTTGACGAACAGGCGGAGCCCCACCGGCGCCCCGGACGACTACTCCGTCAACGGCACGGGGATGCAGTGCGCGACACAGCCGGTATGGAGAAGGCGCTTCCAGCGCAGGGAGGGGGGCGCCCTTCTCTGCACACCACATGCTAGGGGAGGGGGGGGTCCCGACCCCCCCAGCGCCTTCACCACATGCTAGGGGGCGGGGTCCCGACCCCCCCAGCGCCTTCACCAGCGCCTTGTGGGTGTGGTCGGCGACTAGCGGCTCCGGGCACCGCGGCGGCGAGGGTGGTGATGGTGGCGGCCGCGAGGGCGGTGGCGGCGGGGGTGGTGAGGGCGGTGGCGAGGGTGGCGACGGTGGGGGCGGCGGTGGCGAGGGTGGTGATGGTGGCGGCGGCGGGGGCGGCGGCGGCAAACCCCGCAAAGTGACCCGTTTTTACCCATCCACGCCCGTGCGCGCGTATCTTAGCTAAGGTACGCGGCCACACGCGCTGGCGCGCACGGCAACCGGGACTTACACGCGCGACACGAGGGACTGCGTACTGCGGCTCCAGAGTAGATGGATCTGACCTCGGGGCCGATGTGACCAAGCGCTGGTAGCGTGGTTTGACCTCACACCCATGGTCTCACAGTGTGCCGGCAGTCGCTGAGTAGTGTCGCTCACACAAGCCGCAGCACAAGTGACTGAGGGCCAGTGAGGGCGAGCCCATCGCTGTCAAAGCTGTGGCAGCCGCACAGTAGGCTGTATCAACTGTGCAGAGTGTGTGAGCAGCAGAGGAGCTGCTCTCCAGGCTTCTGTCGCAAAGAGCTGCATGCCACCGAAGGCGCTGTCGAGGTTCGCCGAGCGCGGCGCAGATTGGAGGACACCGTCACCGACGAGTGCGTTGTGGTATTCACTCCGGACAAAGACGGCGGCACGCACACGAGCTGCGGCCGTGCCGCCGTCATAGTGGCGAGGCGCGGGACCGTCTGTGGCGAAGTGGGTCGCGTCCTCCGATTTCCGTCACAGCATCCACGCCCTTTATGCTGGAATCGGATCCTGCGAATGTCAAGGAGGCAGAGCGACGATTGCGCGAGCGGGCGAAACGTGCGCACGCGGACGAAGTGGTGAGACGGTTGCCGCACCGATAGGGTACAGGCTGTAGATGCTCTATACGGCTTTAGGGGTATGACCATGCATGTGCTAAAAGCTACCATGAAGATGAACCATGTCAAATCATGTAGTAGGCAGGTAGTAGGGATAGTTCAAAATCCGATGTTAGGAAAACTCCCGTCCCTCGCATATTCCGCGTGGACAGCCTGTGCGGAGTACGCTGTAAAGCCGTACGGTTTAGCGGTTTCCGGAGAATGTGTCACAAAAAGGTGTTTATTCCCCACAGCATTAATGGCTACTGAGTAAGTCAGAACCCCTTGTACTGGCAGGTGGCTATACAGTATCGCGTTACAGTACAGTACATAGGAAGTAGAGAGGAAGTGCCGAACGATCCGGACCAGTCAGGTCCGTCTTGTACGTGAAGCGCGAAGCAGCTCTACGGCGGCGAAGCAGCACGAGTAAGATCTAAGAAAGAGGGCTCGCCCGCCCGAAGCTAAAGCACGCGCCTACTCATGTCGCCTAGTTCCTCCAGCTCGCGTAGCATGGTGTCGCCTCAGGAATCCTACCACACCGCAAAACATGCAAATACCCTCGGACCCGCACTTACCCAGCACGAGTCCTCCGGGACCATACCCTATCACCTTGATGGGGATCGGTGAATCGCATGCTGACAATAATGACCCAATATATGCGTTCATGTAATAAGGCGCTGCGGGCCGGCTGGTCCGCATCGCGGCCGCCTTGGCCGGCTCAAATCGATTGGTGGCGTCGAGGTCCGGGGGGTGGGTGAATCTTGGACCACCAGTGACGCATCGTGAGCCGTTCGAGGGTCTGATTGCGCAACCACTCGTCCTCGAACGCGGGCGCGTGGAGCTTGCGCCACTGTGCGAGCATGCTTATGTTGATGTCGGTCCAATTGCTCACGCGCACCACTGGCCAGCCGTCGTACATGGTGGCACCCGGAAAATCGCGCATGATCGGGATGGCGCCGGAAAGGATGGCTGAGAAGAGCTTGGGATTTGGGTCGATCCCGCCACCATGAACGCAGAGCAGGAATGGATACTTTTGCACAACTGCACTGAAGCCCTCGTTAGTCGTGCTGGCCACGTCGCACCAAGGCCAAGGTGTACTGTTGCACAAGTCTCTGACAAACTGTCGTTCGTGGAACTGCCGCCCGCCTCGCTGCCGCCCGATTTCCACCACCCGGAGCGGCAGTGATTGGATTCGCACTTTTCGCGGCGCGGACGCCAGTGACATGCCCCCAGCATCGCGAGGATTCATCCCGGTCGGGATGGGACTGACCTTGCTGCTCGCCACTGCAGCATCGAGATGCTCGACGTAAATGTGCAAAATGCGCTCATCTTTGAGCCAGTTCGCCCAGGTGCTCGACCTGAGCACGCGCGGGTAACGAACGTCCGTCTGCAACGGCGTCGTCTTGTCGTGGTCGCCCGTGATGAGCACCACGCCATGGCGCCGCGGGATGCAATGCAGCAGCGACTCTGAGAAGGTCTCAAGCTCGTCCGTGTTCACGAATATGGTTCCAGGCACGGTGTACGGGTCGCCCCACACGGTGAAGCCGGGCAGTTGTCCCCAATGCTCATAGCGCGAGCCGACAACCCAATCGCAGTGCGCTGCCAGTGAACACGGCGGAGGATTAGTCTGCACGACAGAGAAGAGCTCGTCTTTTTGCACGGGCTTGGGCGTCCAGTTCCGGAAGTTGTACTTGAAGGGGCCGTCACGAGGAACGCCGGCGTCATGACCCCGCCTCGGGTAACCCGAGGAACGTTCCTCGGGTGTTTGAATGTGATTGTAGATCTGGAGTACGCACTCGCCGAACGAGACATTGTTCTGCCGCTTCCGCATCTCGGCCTGCAGTGGGGGGACGGCGGGGCGTGACACGGCCATCATGCCGTCTGGCGAGAGTGCCCCGGCGCGGCCCCGTGCCTGCAGCCTCTGCGGCTTTGGCGCCGCCTTCGCACGCGCGCCCCACTTGGTCAACGGCACGCCGCCTGTTCACAGAGCGGTCGCCTCAGCGGCGAAAGGGAGCGTTCGGAAGCTCCGCTGCGCACGCGCGGGTGGGGCGTAGAAGGACGCCCCAAAACCAGAGGCTGCGAACGAGCACGCGGCACATGTCTTTTATCGGCGGCGATTGGCGCGAGAAGAGGCCGCGGAGACCGCCGGGAACGAGGGGGTAGACTCACGGTTCCTACCAGCCGCGCTCACCCACGTCGATTAAACACCGCCTACTCACACGCGGGGGGAAGAGCCGCAAGATATGCACGCCAATTAGTCAATACGGCCGGACGAGTATAAAAGCAATCATCAATTATGAACTTTGCGTATTAGGCCCCGGTACAGCGCTGCAGCTGCTGCAGGCTAAACATGCTCTGAGGATTACTGCAGACCGCTGAGTGACATGCTGCGGACTTCCGCGGATTACGGACTATTACCGCACCGCTGCGCATTATTACTGCATTATTACTATCGCTATTTCTGTGGACTAATGACTGTTATGAGTCGCCCAGTACATTGCTGCACGACTACTGCTGCAGACTGCGCATTAGTACTGTCACTACTGCCGATACACGCTATTACTGAGGATCACTACAGACTACGGACTAATGCTGCGGACTACTGCGCAGTACCGCGGAACGGATGCTGCGGATTACTGCGGACTGTTGCGGATTATTGCTACTGCGTACTGCTGCGCATACACATAATTAGGACTGCACACTACTCTGCGGACTGCTGCGGACTGCTGCGGACTACTGCGCGGTCCCGGTAGCTGCAATAACTATGATTATTAAGAGGCGCCCAGTACAGCGCCCAGTACAGTGCGACTAACCAACTAGTGCGACTACTGCTGCAGACTGCGCATTATTACTGTCGACTACTGCGGATTACACGCTTGTACTGTCGATTACTGCGGACTACTGACTGCGGTACTGTGATAATCTCGGGGAAGCTCTCAGGCAATGATCAGGGTGAAGACGCCAGCCAGAGCCCACGGGGCGTACCATATTAATGAATGACTAATTACTATATGGGCGGCGAGTACTTGCTGCTTTTTCCTAGTAGAGTTGTCCGTTTTCATTTATGTTAGTAATTAGAAGGCGCACGAGCGCGTGTTAGTTGAAGTCTGAGAAGAAGAATGAAAGACTAAGATTAGCCATAGGCGCAGAGGCGTGATGGGCGAATCATGTTAATGAGTGAGAATCAGTGATTAATCGCCACAGCCGAGGCAATCCTGTGTCAGTCTCGGCTGGGGGGTCGATCTCGGAACCTCTGCGCAGCTGCAGCGGAAAGGACCCGCCTACGCGATGAAAAAGAGAGAAACGAGAGTCAAAGAAGATGTCTTCTGTTTATGAGGGGCTATTCGGCAACCTCGCCTAATAGACAGAAAAAGAAATCAAACCCCGACGTGCCGCGATGCAGGACTAACGCAAGCTTGTTGACCAGGAAGGTTCAGCCGGAGAGAGTAGAGCTGCACCTACGGGACAGCACGCTGCGGCGTGAGCGTCGAGACGAGGCCGTCGGCACGCGCTGTCTGTCGCGTCCACGGCGCGCTCGGACTGGAGCCGGGCGGCGACTGGCGAGCAAGCGGGAGACAGGAAGGGCGGTCCGGCGCGGGCTCGCGCGGGACAAGGGTGGCGAATGGGCAGCAGCGGACGCGTCTAGCGGCTCCGCGCTGGCAGCGGCCGTACCTGCGGGCGGGAGGGAGCAGGCGGTGCCAGGCTGAGGAGGATGTGCAGCCGCACGTGCGGCGAGCGAGGGCGCATCGCTCGGCGGGAGCGATGCGGGCACGGCTGGCTTCGCGAGCAATAGGCGTCGCGGGGATCCAGGCGTGTAGCTTGCGGCGGCACCGAAGGTGCGATGCGGCGGGCAGCGCGAGAGTCAACGGGCTCGCCTCCTCTTTGCGGCGTCTTGCTTGAGTGTTCCTTGCGGCGTCTCAGAAAAAAAATTCTTTCTCCGGGGAAAGCGCGACCGCTAATCTAGATCAAGTCATGTTGATGCCGTACTTCTTGGCGATCTTCGGGTAAAGGCTTTACTCCGGGCGGCGTGCGTCTGCGATCGGCATCGGGGTAGACATGTGCACGGCTGGTAGCTCCGTTTCCTGTAGGAACACACCTCGCTCTCCCCTTCCTTTCTCCGTAACCCTAGCTTCAGGAGGTTCACCACGGGAGCCGCCTAAGCAGAAAAGAAAAGCGGTTGGCAAGAATGTTGGGTCTAGTATAGGAGCCGATCGCTTTTCCACGCTCACGTCGAGCCGAGCTCTCTACGGCGGGCGTCGCTGTGCGGGGCGCCCGTTTGCCGCTGACCCGAGCGGAAAGCTATAGGGAGTACTCCCGCACAAGCCGGGGGGAATCGAGTCGAGAGACTCAAGGCGAATTTCATCGCCCGTCCAGGCGCCCCGCATTAGGTAGCGACCCCAGGTTAAGAGCCAGGGCTGGGGAGCTGGCCTGCTCAAATGGTGAACTCCTGTCGTCTGTTGTGATGTTGTGCCCTTGTTTGTTTCTCTTGGCACCTTGGAGTGCTGGGGGGGGCGACAGGAAGAATGCGGCCCTGAGTTATGTGTACGCCAACTCAGGGTGTGTGGCAGCCAGCTGGCTGTGTGTCTTGTGAGCTTGTTTGTGTCTGTGAGTCGCTCGTGCGTGTCGTCATCATCTGTCTCGCGTCCACCCATACCGCGTTGGTGTCCAGTCCGAGCCTGGCTGCTCTTCACCTTTCTACCTACCTACCTACCTACCTCGCTCTGCGTGATGCCGCTCGAGCTTGGGCGTGCACGCAAGGGGCCACGCGCAAGCAAGAGCAAACAACTGGGAAGTTCACAGCTGAGCTTTCCCAGAGACGCCGTACTCCCCCAGAACGCCGTTCTCACCCAGAATCGGGCATGAAAATGTACATGAGCATTGGGGACGACTGCCCGGCTTCACCGTGTGGGGCGACCCGTACACCGTGCCTGGAACCATATTCGTGAACACGGACGAGCTTGAGACCTTCTCAGAGTCGCTGCTGCATTGCATCCCGCGGCGCCATGGCGTGGTGCTCATAGCGCGAGCCGACAACCCAATCGCAGTGCGCTGCCAGTGAACACGGCGGAGGATTAGTCTGCACGACAGAGAAGAGCTCGTCTTTTTGCACGGGCTTGGGCGTCCAGTTCCGGAAGTTGTACTTGAAGGGGCCGTCACGAGGAACGCCGGCGTCATGACCCCGCCTCGGGTAACCCGAGGAACGTTCCTCGGGTGTTTGAATGTGATTGTAGATCTGGAGTACGCACTCGCCGAACGAGACATTGTTCTGCCGCTTCCGCATCTCGGCCTGCAGTGGGGGGACGGCGGGGCGTGACACGGCCATCATGCCGTCTGGCGAGAGTGCCCCGGCGCGGCCCCGTGCCTGCAGCCTCTGCGGCTTTGGCGCCGCCTTCGCACGCGCGCCCCGCTTGGTCAACGGCACGCCGCCTGTTCACAGAGCGGTCGCCTCAGCGGCGAAAGGGAGCGGACGGTGCTCGCCTATACCGGCTAGTGTGGAGCTTTCAGTGTGGTTGCGTGTTTTACTAGTGATGCTGCACTAGGCGGCCCGTTTTTAGCAAAAACCAGATACCACATCGCGTGTGGTCGTCGAAAAACCGCATCTTCGCCCGTTTTGGACCCCTTCGTACGGCTCCAAAAACGGCTCCTTAACGACGACTACGCGGCCCGGCGGTCGATCTGCGCCTTCTCAGCGGTGGAGGGGATGTGGGCGGTACGTGCGGGCCGCGTGCTGCTGCGACGGTTTGACGAGTGCGACTCCCAGCGTCGACTCTGCGACCCCACGGAGCCTCTGCTGCTCCGGGGGGGGGGGTCTGCAGACCACCCGGCCGAACTTCAGAGTCGCGGTGCTCCTCAAATACCGCTCAAACGCCCACGATGTTGTGGAGGGGACATATGCTGATGATCCTGGCCCGATTGGTTCGCTCAGAAAGCTTCTGGGCGGTCGCTAAGGTTCGCTCCCCGCACACCGGCCCCGGAATAAGATACATCATAATTACAAACACGGTACAGGATCGAGGTGCACGCTGCAGTGTGCAGAAGCAGTGTCGTCCCCCCTCCCCCCGACGGCGATGGCGGTGAAAATATAAGGGTCGAGCAGGTTTCGAACTGGCGACCTACTGCTGACTAGCTGTACATAGTCGCGATTTGCCGGCGTGCGTATGAGCTCACTAGCTAGAGCTCACACTAGAGGCCGTCATCGCATTCGCAGTCTAGGTTGGCGTTGACTTGGGGGTGCAACAGACAACACGGAGTGGCAAGTATCAACACACACATGGAGCATGTACCGCACATGCTTTGGACCGAACCCCTGCAAGCGCGCCTTCGCCGGCTCATAATGGCCTCGCAAGCGAAGCGGCGAGGAGGAGGGCGAGGCTGTGCCGGTCGCGGGTGGCTTCGAGGCGCATTCTATTCTCTCGCCACACGCGCCTTCCTAGACCGGTGTAAACCGGGGAAGGTTTTCCGTGCACAATTGTACGTACTCTCTTCTCTCTCAATTGTAAGGACTTTAAATGCCGTGGGGCTCCTGTCGTTAGACGTGGAGACGCGAGGGTTGCCCCCCCTTGCCCCACCACCTCGTGTGTGTGGAGAAGTTTACCTTACCTTACCTTACCTTACTCAGCCCAAGAACCATGTGGGGCGAGGAGCGACGCTGGCGCGGCGCGCCGTTTCCGTCCACAAAGTGGTGGGTCGAGGGGGGGGGGGCGACCCTCGCATCTCCACACCCGGACACGGGGACGGGCCGGAGCCCCAAGAGAGGAAGAGGGAGGAGAGCGAGGACTAGCATCGCCCTGCTCCTCGTTGCATCTGAAAGATGTAGCAGCACGCGACCGGGTCGATGGCTTGCTGGCGCAGCAGCTCGAGCACTTTGTCCTGGTCGCTGTCGTCGCCCGGGACCATCTTCACCCGGAACGGGGCGAAGCGATGCCGTGCGTGCACCACGTCGTGGAAGGATGAGACCAGCTGCAGCGCCTGCTTGGCGTCGGCGAGGCCCATCGTCGTGCTGAAGTGGAGCTCGATGTACAGCTGGCGCACCGTGCAGAGGGCTGCAGCCGTCTCCGGAGCGGCAAACTCGCGCCACTCGCAGCCTTCGCAGTCCTGGCCACACAGGGGGGGTCATCTGAAGGGACGGCGCTGTGGCTGCACGCGACGCGGAAGCGGGCGGCGCTCACGATTTTGAGAATATCCACCTGCCTGCCGCCCGCATACCGGCGAAGGAGCTCGGCCAGAGGAGCCACGGCTTTCAGGCCAGGCACCCCGGCAGACGAGTAGACTCCGCTGTACTCGGTCGAGGTCCCCATGCCAAGCTCGTGAAAGTGCAGGTTGTGCAGGCCTTCTTCGGCCTGCAGCCGCGCCGCCTCTCGTCTGTGTCGGCCGAGCAACTCTAGAGTAGGGTCGAACGAGTGGACCTCGCAGCCCGCCTTCGCCGCGGCAACGTCGAAGGTCCACTCGCCTCCGATGCCGATGGAGAAGACCACACATGGCGGGGTCAGCTCACAAATCAGCCAGTCGTTGGCCCTGGGACCCGACTTTCGACATGAAGCCGGTGCGCTGATGGGTCGCATCGGCAGGAAGCGCTGCATTCGAGCCTCTGCCCAAGCGCGCACCTCGTCGTCGCTGTTCTGAAGCGAGACCTCTGTGATGTTGTACTTGCGCAGCAGCCGGGTGTGGCGACGGAGAAATGGCGTCTCGTCATCGCTAGGGCCCTTGTGGCGCCAGTACTCGCAGCAGTGGCTACCGCACGTCGGCGGGCCGCACTGGGCGTTCCGACACGAGCGTGGGCACTGCGCTGCGACCGCGCTCAGTAGAAGTGTGCCGTGCAACAACGAGGCAAGAAGCATGGTGCCGGTGACCTTGATCAGACCCGCTCTGCTATGTCGAGGTCTCTGGCTTTCTCTCATTCTCTGGTGTGTCTCGCGCCTTGCGGGGGGGGGAGCGGAAAGGAGGAACCTCTTCCCAAGAGCACCACTCTTGGAGCGCCGCCACTATACCACCCAGACAGAGCGCTGCAAGCAGCGCCGGGCAATGGCGGCTTACCGCCCACCCAGCCCCCCCTCGGCACACCCCGGCAGCCAATCAATGTGTGACGGCTCGAACCCGCTAAGCCATCCCGCAAGCGGGATGGCCCGCCACTCGAACCCGCAAAGCGGGCGTACGAACCGCGAGCGGCTCGCACTCACTCGTGACACGCAGGCGTCCGACAGACGGCGCCGGGGCTAGGCGACCGAAGAGGAACTACGGCAAGAACCGCACACCACCCGCTGACGAGCGCTCGCGGAACTGGTCCGCGGCGCCCGCCAGGGGCGTGCGCGAGACAGGGCTCGAAGCCCTTTTCTGTGAGCAGGGATTCCCTCCCGGCGGGGGTTGTGGCGGAGAGCCGGCATGGGAATCGCCGGCCCCCACCCAGGGGGTGCCCCTGCCAGGCGCCGCAAGCGGTGCCCGACATATGATGTATCTTATTCCGGGGCCCGTGTGCGGGGAGCGAACCTTAGCGACCGCCCAGAAGCTTTCTGAGCGACCCAATCGGGCCGGGATCATCAGCATATGTCCCCTCCACAACATCGTGGGCGTTTGAGCGGTATTTGAGGACCACCGCCACTCTGAAGTTCGGCCGGGTGGTCTGCAGACCCCCCCACCCGGAGCAGCAGAGGCTCCGTGGGGTCGCAGAGTCGACGCTGGGAGTCGCACTCGTCAAACCGTCGCAACACCACGCGGTCCGCACGTACCGCCCACATCCCCTCCACCACTGAGAAGGCGCAGATCGACCGCCGGGCCGCGTAGCCGTCGTTAAGGAGCGGTTTTTGGAGCCGTACGAAGAGGTCCCAGACGGGCGAAGATATGCGGTTTTTCGACGACCACACGCGATGTGGTATCTGCTTTTTG
Source organism: Emiliania huxleyi CCMP1516 (assembly GCF_000372725.1). Lineage (NCBI taxonomy): Eukaryota > Haptophyta > Isochrysidales > Noelaerhabdaceae > Emiliania > Emiliania huxleyi. The sequence continues at coordinate 448,852 of NW_005194698.1, forward strand.
CTAAAAACGGGCCGCCTAGTGCAGCATCACTAGTACAACACGCAACCACACTGAGAGCTCCACACTAGCCGGTATAGGCGAGCCCCGGCGGCCTCACCGTCGCCGCTCGCGGCGGAGCCGACGGCGGAGCCACGGGCCGGTGCGACCTTTTGGGGGGGCATGAGCTCGCCAGGACGTCACCGATGGCTCGGCGCGCCTCTTCCCGCCAGCGCGGGACGGCCTGCCTACAGGAGGGAGGGGGGGGAGACGGAACTGAGCCCTAGGTTCGTGCAAAAGCGCCGGCAAGGGCTGGGAGAGGGGCGGCAAGCGACGGGCGGGTGAGCGACCTTTTGAGCGCCCATGAGCCGGCAGGGACGCCGGCGATGGCTCGGCCAGCTCCTTCCCAGCGGGTTCTCGTCGGGCCGTGCCTGGTCGGCGGGCTCGGGTGAGGTGAGCGGGCCCGGGAGTCGCATCTGCGCGTCCCCGGCAGTGGGAGGCAGTGTGGGGGTAGATGGGAAGTGCGGAGATGGGAGGCAACGCGCCTGTTTGATGTGGCCGCACGAGGCAAAGTTGGGCGCTCCGAGCGTCTTCTCGGCGAGAACGAACGGGCTGTGCATCGTCGGGGGGGTGACTGAGAGGGAGGTGCCCGTGGTCGTGCGCGCACTTTGTCGGCCGCGCGCGAGGTGAATACTAAGTGTGAGGCGCGCAGGAGGCGAGAGTGGGCGCGCCGGCGGTCGAGCCGCCGAACAATTCGACGTCGCGCAGCTCCGCGCCGGCGGGCACGACCGAGCAGATGCTGTCGGCGGCGGCGGTCACGCGACGAGCGAGAGCCGCAGGGGCCCTCTGAGAGCCAGGCGCCGAAAAGCGACGTGAGTGGCGGCGCGATCAGCCACCTGTGGGCGGTCATCGGGGTGGCGCCAAGCCTCAGCGAGCTGGATCCGGGAAGGGCAAGGGGTCGCGCGGGCCCTGTCTGCAGCAGCAGTGCTAACTAGAACGACAAAATTCCGGATGGACCGGAGAGTGTCTACATTCTCGAGGCACCGTTCTCGGCCCGGCCGGAAAGCTGGCTGGTGGTCGCGCGCGGCGCGTCAGCGCCACTCCGACTGGTCGGGCACCTCGGCTGGGTCCATCGGCAAGAGGCCCGCGCCGTCGGCCAGCCCCGCGAGCGCATGGGCGGCCGGCGCGAGCGGAGAACGACGGGCCAAGATCGGCTGGTTTGGCACGAAAAACGAGAACCGCGAAGGGGGGTCCGAATAAGTTACATCATAGACAGGGGCGGGTCTCTCTTGTTAGGTTAGGTAGGAAGGTGAAGAACAGGTGAGGAGCCAGGAAGAAGAAAAATGCCATTTCTCATGGCCACCACCCTGGGTTCCGGCTCCTACCCAGATAGGGGGTCTGTTCCCCACGGTTAGACCCTATGCAATAGGTAGGTAGGCCATGCTCTGGCGGGCTCGCGAGCGGCGCGCACCGCGGTACAAGCCGGCTGGGAGCCTATTCACAGAGGGCTAACGGGTATTTTTTCGCTTCGCTGCGCGGCCTGGGAATAGGTAGGTAGGTGGGGCACGGACGGAGCCTGGCGGTCGGCGCCCGCAATAGGTAGGTAGGTAGGGCGTTTTGGTGCGAGTCATGGGCAACAGACCCCCTATCTGGGTAGGAGCCGGAAACCTGGGCTGGGCGCCGTCTCCCGCCGAGCTCGGTTTTTTAATTTTTTATTGCTGAGCTTAGCCTTCGATGTTATGAAACCAAAGGGCTACACCACGCCCTCTACGCTGGGGTGCCGGCGCCCTAAGCGTTCCCTTTCGTCGATCGTCGATCGCGGCTCCCTCCCTCCCGGATGCCTGACTCCCGGTGCTCCGTCCGTCTCGTGCGTCAGACCAGCATTGCTCCATGCAATCCAGGAGTGAGCTTCGGCTGCCTCGCCAACGACCCGCGGCAGGTGTGGGTTCACAAGTGCCGTGGGATATTTCGCTGTGACGGCGGCGGGAACTTCTTGTGTGGGAACTTCTCGTACGACGGGTACCGGTACGACGGGTTGTACACCTGCGGATGCGAGCCTTCGGCGCCATCGCCTCAGCAGCCGTGTCGGAGGGCTGCGACGCGCGCTCGCCGCCACCGTTGCCCCTCTGGCGGCCCCATCTGCATCTTTGTCCTGACCGAAGCTGGCAGGCCTGCGTATCTCGACCGGCTCGTCTCTGTCGCTGTCACCTGGGCGACGACGCCGCTGCCTGCAAACACGAGCCTTCATTTTGTGCTCTCCGCCCACGGGATCTCTTCGCTCTTTGACCAGAAGAACCTCTCGAGCCGCGTTGCCTCGCTCCGTGCTTCCGCGGCTGCGAGGCTGGCCAAGCACATGGCGGCATCAGCGCCGCACATCTCGGAGAGGACCCCGGCGCTCCGAAACGACAACCTTGTCGTCCTGGACGACTCCATCCGCGACAGCTTCAGGCTCGAGCCACGAGCCTACGCGCAGCGCCTCGAGTGGGCATTCCACGCGGCGCGCGAGCGCTTTGCCAGCGCGTGTGAGTGGATCGTGATGACCGAGGACGACACGTATGTCGACATGCACGCGGTGCGCTGGGCGGTCGACTGCCTGCTGGCTCCGGTGAGAGAGCGCCAGTTCTGGTACACTGGTCAAGTGTTTGGCCACAGCTGGGGCGACTTTGTTCACGCGCGGGAGGCGACCAGTTCGACGCGGAGCTGTGAACGCGTCTCTTTACGTCTGCCAGGCTGTGAATAGGGCGACTTTATGCTCTTGAACCGGAAGGCCTTCGTGTGGACAGACGATGCCATCCGCCACTGCCCGCTGGCGCGCGTCTTCTGGAGCGACAGGTGGCTCGGCGGCTGCATCAGGCACGCTGCAGGCTGGCCCAACTACCCAGAGAGGCCGAAGCATCCCCTCGACTACCACCGTGCGCCAGAGATGAGGCCGAAACGGTGGCCATCTGCGATCACTGTCGACACCTTGACGGCGCTCCCGGACCTTGCCAAAACGCTGCTACGCGCGAGACGAGCGCGCGGGGCCAACGACTCGGCCGGGCGGTGGCGCCTAGCCGGCGCTCGGGCCCAAAGTCTTCAGCTGGGACTGCTGCGCTCGACGAGCTACCACAAATTGTCTCCAGACGACATGCTGGCCGTCCACGCCATCCTCCAGGAGGACGACCTCGCCCACGCGCGACGCGAGCTCTTCTCGCGGGGAGGAGGAAGGGCGCGCGCAGAGTCAACAGAAAGAATGGGAGCGCACGCACTGTGCTCGGAGCCCCGCCAGCGCCTGCGCTCCTAAGCGCGTCCGTGCTAGAGCTAGGGGGGGAGTCCTGAGCCATTCGGCGCGTGAGGTGAGGCGCGGGGCGCGGCATTGCAGAATCCCAATGTGCAGTTATGTTTTTTTTGAGAGCGCCTTCGTTGTTAATAGTACAAACCCAATGGTCCTCTGCGAGCGGTCCTTCGTTGCAGTCGCGCACACGCACACGCCATGCCGCACCGCGCGCCCGCCCACCGCCCCGCCCAGGCGGGAAAGAGATGAGGAGATGGGACAGCAAAGGAGGAGCACGAGCACGTATGGGAGGGTTCATTCTGTGCGTGTTTGCTGTGAGATAGAGAGGCTTTTGCTTATAGAATTTTCTTCGTGCTTGCATTTCTTTTGTGTGACGGCCTCTTCGACGGCCCATAAGGGGCCGTTGTCTGCTGTGCCTTTTGTGGTGCTAGTTCGTGCCAGTCTGCTAAAAGAAAGAAAGAAAACAGACAACCCAAGGGAGGGATGGGAGGACGGCACGCCGCCACCACACAGGGATTTTAAGGAGAGGGGTGTGATGCGCTAGCCGTCGCCCACCCTAGGGGGTCTGCCTCTTCCTATCTCTTTTCGCAGTCTCTCGCCGCTTCTCGCTGCAACCTTCATGCCACCTCGCGGCCGCCAGTCTGCTAAAAGAAAGAAAACACACAACCCAAGGGAGGGATGGGAGAACGGCACGCCGCCACCACACAGGGATTTTAAGGAGAGGAGGGTGTGAAGCGCTAGCCGTCGCCCACCCTGGGGGGTCTGCCTCCTCGTATCTCTTTTCGCAGTCTCTCGCCGCTTCTCGCTGCAACCTTCATGCCACCTCGCGGCTGTCCCACTCTCGTCGTTCTCTCCCTTGTCACTTCCCCCTCTGTCTCGTCGTTCTCTTCTGCCTCGTCCTGCGACGCCGCCGCCTGCCGGTCCCTTGTTCTCGCGGCTTCTTTCGCCTCTCGGCGCAACTCCGTCCTCCTTGCGGCGTATCCTGGCCCCTCGAGTCTATCGAGCTCCCCTCGCGCAAGGACCACATTTGTGTGTGTGCCGTCGTCTGCGCCTTGTCTGTCGTGTGAATCGTGCGTGTGGGAGAGCCTTTTGTTGTGAAAATTCTGTGTGTGAGCCGCCAAAAGTTCCTTCTTGCACGCCGTCGGATGGTTTCCCACCCTGCGACTGCTCTTCTGCTCTAGGATGGCTGCCGAGGCACATGACGGCCTTCAGCGCGAGGTCGATCGCCGCACGATCGTCGGTGCGATTCTCAGTCACGAGCGCGACAGGCTGCAGCCGACTCGGAGGCCGATGCCGACGGAGGAGGCGCACGTTAGCCAGCGCAGCACCGGTCGTCTGCAGCGGCGAGGCGTGCGCAGCAAAAGGGTGCCCGATTGGGGGGCCCTCTTTGCCTACCATCCGCGTCGGCAGCTGAACGCGACGCTCTGCGTCGGCAAGGATGGCGACGGCTGCCTGGACCGCCTCAGCTCGGGCAAGGGCCAGAAGAAGAGTTACTTTACGGTGTGCTCGAGCACACCGCCGCCTCCACGCAGACACAACCACGACACGCCCGCGACACGACCACCACGCGCCCGCGACGCGCCCGCGACGTGTCCGAGCAGGTCCCGCTGCGAGGCTTCTCGCTCGCGCTCGACGAGGCGCCTCGCCTGCCCGCCGCGCTCTCCGCCGCCTCGCCTCGCTCCCCTGCCGCCGATGCCGGCGCCACGGCGGGCGCTGTGGCGCCGCCTCTGCTGCTGCTCGGGCTGATCAGCGGCAGCCGCGAGCGGCGCCGCTCCTAGATGCCAAGGGACACGCGTGTCTGAACTCCTTCATGCGCCCGAGAGTGCACGTGGCATCGGCTGACGTGGGAGAGGGAGGCTCGCACTTCCGCACGCAGGCGCGCGCTGCTGCGCTGTACGTGGCTCAAGCTCGGCGGGGGCTCAGCGGGGCTGCGGGTCAAGTTTGTGGTGGGGCACGGCCGGCCACTCGAGGACAGCGCCGACTTGCTGGTCGTCAACGTGACGGAGGGCGAGCGGATGCGGAGCGACACGGATCCGCGCAATTGCCCCGCCGGGAAGATTTGCACGGGCTCCGTCGCAACCTATTGGAAGCTCGCCGCCTTTCTGCGGTACGCGGCCACTCAGCCGGAGCCGATGATCGGGCGAGGCGACGATGACGTCTTTCTCTCGCCGCCAATGCTTCTGGCGCACGCGTCACTGCTTGCGCGCCTCTCCCAGCCGGTGTTTGCCGGTGTGTTCGAGTGGTACTCGTGGCGCACGCAGACACTGCACTCGACGGGGTTCGGACTCTCTGCCGGCGCCGCTCGGCACGGCCGCAAGAAGGTGTGGCGCAACTGCACCAGCGCGCGCAAGGCGCTGGGGCACGACGCCGCTCAGCACCCTGTCTCGTTGACGACGCCGAGGCAGCCCGACTTGTGCGTGGGGCCGCTCGCCTTTGCAAAAGGGCCTCTGGTGATGCTCTCCTCGTCCGCCGTCCGCTGGCTCGTCAGGAGCCCCCTCTTTTCGCGCGACCTGAAGCGTGCACGCGAGATGATGGACGGGCGGGCTCCCCCGTACCACGGCCCTGGCTCCGGACGGATCGACGACGACGTGCAGCTTGGGTACTGGATGGCGCAGCTGCCGCACCTGCGCGTGGTTGGCTTCCGGCGGTACATGGCGTGGCACGACCGCTGGAAGGCGGGCGTGACCGGCTACCTGCCAAGGCTGCTGCAGGCGCACAAGGTGCCGTGGGACAAGCAACGCACCCTCTGCAACCAGACCCGCGCGGTGTGGTCGAAAGCGCGCCGCGCCTCCGTCTCGCTGCACTGCGACAGCAGCCCGCCCTGCCGGGACTGCGCACACGTGCAGATTAGCCGAGAGGAGCCGAGAGGAGCCGAGAGGAGCCGAGAGGAGCCGAGAGGAGCCGAGAGGAGCCCGCCGTTCCGGGATTGCTCCCCACGAGCACTTGTGCACTAGCGTCAGTCCCAGCGCCGCCGCGGGAAAAGGCGCCGCCCACGCGTTGCTCCGTGAGCAGGTGCCCACTCAGAAGGCGTGCGCGATCGACGTCGCGCTGGACCTCGGGCCGAGCTGGAGACCGCCGCCCACTTGCGCGCCCGTCTGCAACTTCAAAAAGGGGTCCGAGCCGCAGCTGCCCGGGCAGTGCTGGGCCCCGTGACGCGGGGTAGCCCGCTCAGGGGGGGCGGCAGCATCACGTGCTCGTGAAGGCGGCGCCGGGCTCGACACAGATCACAGTCAACCGCGCACAGACGCACGTCTCTCTCGACGCATGTCTCGCTCTCTCCCTCTCTTGCACGCCTGTGCCCTCGCAGTATTTAGGTATGCTCTGGTGGGCCTGTGTATTTTGTCTGTGTCCAGGCGTTTTTGTCGTGTGCTGGGTACTCGTGCGCAGCGGGCGCGCGCGCCTTGAAGATGTGCGTCGGAGCTCGCGGATGGGCGACGCCGGTCGGCTCGTCGCCGCGCGGGAGCGCTTCTCGGCGCGAGTCTGCGGCGAGTTCGGCTCGCGCAGTGACATGTTGAGAAGCAGAAGGGGCCCGAAGGCAGGAGACTAGACTTGCGCCCCGCAACGAAATAAATATCTTTACTTCCAACACCCAACCTGTTTGTGGAGCTCCCGCAGATTTTAGGTAAGTAGTGCAGGTAAGGTAAACTTCTCCACACACACGAGGTGGTGGGGCAAGGGGGGGCAACCCTCGCGTCTCCACGTCTAACGACAGGAGCCCCACGGCATTCAAAGTGCAAGGTCCGTTGCGCGTGGGTGAGCGGTGTGTGTGTGTGTGTGTGTGTGTGTGTGTGTGTGTGTGTGTGTGTGTGTGTGTGTGTGTGTGTGTGTGTGTGTGTGTGTGTGTGTCACGTCACTGCATCCTCTGTAGATCCTAGCGCCCAGCCATCCGCCCCAGATGTGAGATCGTAGATTGAAAATGGAGGTCGTAGATTGCTGCCGGCGGCGACAGTGGCCAAGTAGAAGATTGGAGGTTGGAGATGAGAGCTGGTCAGTGTGAATGAATCCATAGCGCATCTCCTTGAAGGTTTGAGCCCCCCTCCTCCCCCGGGCCCCCGAATCGAGATTGGAGATTGGAGATTGGAGATTGGAGATTGGAAATGGAGATGGAGATCGGAGATCTGACTGAATCCGGCCTAAGATGACGACGTTGGAGATTGGAGATTGAAGATGGAGATCGGAGATCTGACTGGATCCCCGCCCTAAGATGACGACGCTGTGGATTGGAGAGTATTGGAGGTGGGGAGATCGGAGCTCCCCCACACCCTAGTGGTGTGTGATAGATGTTTTTTGCACGAATACGTCTTCTTTGCCTTCCCCGTCCTCATCGCGATCAAGTTCCTAATCTGGACACGGTACTATGGGGCAAGTGACGAGGGGGCCATAGCTGTTATGCTTTGCTATGTTCCGTTCGAGGTCATCTTCTTTTTCGTGTTCCGGTTTGGACAGTTTGGACAGTGAGTCAGCGCTGCTGTCCTTTTCTTTACACCAAAAGGAGGGCTACACGACACCCTCTACGCTGGGGTGCCGGCGCCCTACTGGGCGCCCCCCGCTCCCTTCCCCTCAGAGCCCCCCATCCCACTAGCATCCCCCCGCTGTCCTTTTGGATGGGTTATGGGTACAGGCTACAGGACCCTAAGTATGTGGCTTTAAGTTTCCTCGTCTGGTTTAAGGTTTGCGCCTGTAACTCAGTGTGTTCGAGGGTGCGCCACCCTCGTAGCTCGTTTGCAGGCCGCACTTTGCCGCACCGTGAGCGACGTACCGACGTTCGCCAGTCCCACCACTTTTTGTGTGTGGAGCGAAATTTACCTTACCTTACTCCTTAATCTAACCACTTCGCCACAGATGGTCCCGCGCCTCGCCGCTAAGACCGCTGCACAGACACGTATGTCCGTCGGAGTGAAAAGTCCAACACGGAACACGCACACAGTGTGCGGGAGTTGGTTTGTCGGGAGGGAGGGGCAGGCTGCTCACCCACGTGCACCGGGCCAGTCGGCTTGCACTTTGTGAATGCCGTGGGGCTCACACTGCCCGTGTCCGTGTGTGGAGATGCGAGGGTCACCCCCCCTTGCCCCCCACCACTTGGTGTGTGTGGAGAAATCTACCTTGCCTTACCTTACGCACACGGAACACGCACTCCCACTCGTCGGTGACGACGGTGTCCCCTCCAGCTCGCCTCCACACCCTGCACACCCCGTACCACCTCTTAGAGCGCACTCAGACCTTGCGTCGCAAACGTGTTTTCTTTTCGTGCTCCACCATCGTCCTGGCTGCGCCCCCCCCCCCGCGCAAACGCCCAGCTGGTCGTCCTCCCTGGCCAACTTGGCCTACGGGTCGCTGGCCACCCCCTTCCCGGACCCTTATGCTTTTCCGAACCCCT
>NW_005194698.1:457657-459690 GCF_000372725.1 Emiliania huxleyi CCMP1516
GGCACAGGCGTGCAAGAGAGGGAGAGAGCGAGACATGTGTCGAGAGAGATGTGCGTCTGTGCGTGGTTGAGTGTGATCCGTGTAGAGCCCGGGGCGGCGTTTAGGAGCAGGTGAGGCACCCGCGCCGCTTGAGCGGGTTAGAGCGAGTCACGGGCACCAGCGGTGCCGGGTCAGCGCCGGGTGGCACTGAGAGTGAAAACGCGCGCCCGTCTCCGAAATCGGCCGCACGGCACCGCGACCCAGCGACGTCGACGTGCCCGTGGTGCGGCTCCCCCTCCGCGCGGCTCCAGCCGAGAGTGCGGCCTATCCACAGCAGGAGGTGTGAATGAGTGGAGCTGTGAATCGCGTGAAGGCTCCAGGCAAGGGTGCGGCCGTGCAGCGAGAAGAACCGCACGCGCCACTGACCGAGGTGGTCGCTGCGCTTGCCCAGGGCGCCAGCCTTGTCCGGCGGCCCCAGCGCCTCCCACTCCCCGCCGCTGCGCCGCCCCACCGCCCCTCGCGCGGCCTGCGCGAGCGCGCGCACTGCCGAGCGAGACACGTCGCCGAACCTGTTCACAGCTAGAGGCGTGAAGAGACGCTGCCCACAGCGCACTGCCGAGCGAGACACGTCGCCGAACCTGTTCACAGCTAGAGGCGTGAAGAGACGCTGCCCACAGCGCACTGCCGAGCGAGACACGTCGCCGAACCTGTTCACAGCTAGAGGCGTGAAGAGACGCTGCCCACAGCGCACTGCCGAGCGAGGCACGTCGCCGAACTGGTAGTCCGGCTGCCCGTGCCTCCCCGCCCGCTCCGCCCATGTCCGCGCGCGCGCCGCCGCCGCGGAGCCGCGGTCCGTCACACGGCGCTGCACGCCCAGCTCGGCCGCGATCGCCTCGCGCACGCTGCTGCGGGCCGCGCCTGCGGGTAATCTCGGGTGATCTCGGGTGTGATCTCGGGTGATCTCGTATCACGCCGCCCGCCGCGCCTCCCCAACCCTCGGCGCCGTCGCGGTGCAAGGTGAGCGACCAGCCCTCGCCTCCGCCTCCGCTGCCGCCGGTCGCCAAATCAGCCTCCGCCCCTCCCTCCCCTCCCTCCCCTCCCTCCCCTCCCTCCCCTCCCTCCCCTCCCGCCCCTCCCGCCCCTCCCGCCCCTCCCTCCCCTTTCGGCAGAGCTCCCTCCCCTTTCGGCAGAGAGCACGCGGCGGCCAGCGCCGGGCAGAGGCGGCGCAGGTGGTTGTAGCCAACCACCGCCTCGCCGTCCACCGCGGCGACCACATCCCCCTCCTCCACCCCCCTCGCCTCCCCGGCAGCGCCCACCGCGCAAACCACAGCGCCGCCGCAGGGCGAGGCGCCCAGCGCGAAGCCAGGCGCCTCCCCGACGCCGACCGCCAGCGTCAGCGTCTCGCGGGCCGGCGGCGCGGTGGTGCTCTTGAGGATCTCGCCAAGTACGTGGAGCGCGCGCGCCCGCGCCAGCCGCGCCTCGGGCGAGCGTCCCTTGTCCGCGGTCACCTTGAGGTAAGGTAAGGTCAGTACACTTCACCACACACACGAGGCGGCGGGGCAAGGGCCAGGCTAGTCCCTCGCGACTCCACGTCTAGAAGACAGGAGCCCCCAACGGCATTCACAGTGCAAGGCCCGGTGCGCGCGCGGGTCTCCTTGTGCACTGCCGCGCGCAGGAATTACGTGAATGAATGAATTAGTTCACTCATTCATTAATCACCTTGTGCACCGCCGCGCGAAGCGTCGAAGCAACGTCCACCTGCCAGCCAGTCAGTCGGTGTGACACACGTCCTACTAGCATGGACGACGGAACACAGGGCATTACACGAGGGCGTTGTGTGCGTTCTCAGGGAAGGGGCAACACCACAGACGCAACGTCCACCTGCCACACTGACAAGAGGAGACCGCCAGTGCCCGCCAGTCTCCAGGACTCTCCCCCCTCTCAGTGACCGCCTCCGTGCACACTCGAGGTGGCCTTGTCGCACGGAGCGGGGGCTCGATCTTACGGAGGGGAGGGCTGGGCTCGTCATGGTCATGCAGGAGCGAGGGGCGCCC
>NW_005194698.1:460082-474307 GCF_000372725.1 Emiliania huxleyi CCMP1516
AAATATCCGTGCCCGCTGCTGCCCGCGCACTCGCCTCCTCCGCCGCCGCCTCGAGCGCCCCCGCGTCCGCCTCGGCCGCCGCCGCCGCCAGCCCGCCGCCGCCCGGCGGCGCATTAGTCCTATCCGCCGCCGCCGCCGCCGCCGCCGCCGCGGCTCGCGCCGCATCGCTGGACGCCGCGTCCGCAGCGACCAGCGCCTCCGCCGCCTTCTCCGCCTCGCACGCCGCCGCCGCGGCTCGCTGCGTCGACGCCGCCGCCGCCACCGCGCCACCAACGAGCGAGAGCGCTGCGGCCGCACCGCCGGCAGAGAAGGCCGCCGCGCTGGCGTACGAAGTGTAGCACCTTCCGATGGCGTGGAGCAGCAATCACTACTAGTACAATAGTAATAATAACACGAGTGGCGTACGAGGCAGCACCTTCCGATGGCGTGGAGCAGCCGCAACCCGAACGCGCTCTGCGACAGGCCCTCTGCGAACCGCGCCTATCTCGTCCCGTATCTCGTCCGTATCTCGTCCGTACCTCGTCCGTATCTCGTCCATACCTCCCACCTGGTCCTCACACCACGCCTCCTCCCGCCCCGCCGCTGCGTCGAGCCTCTCCGCCAGCGCCACCGCCACCTCCGTCTCCCGCCGCCGCTGGCGGAACGCGGCCTCGGCGCTGCCTATCTCGCGGCTGCCCTGCAGCGCCTGCTCCGGCAGCGGGAACGAGTCATCATAGTCATAGTAATGAGAATAATAATCGTGGCGTACGATGAGTAGCACCTTCCAGTGGAGCAGCAATCAGAACTACTACTGCTACTGCTACTGCTACTACTAGTGCAGCGCCTGCTCCAGCAGCGGGAACTTGCCGACCAGAGGGTCGAAGTCGGCAGACCCAAACACGGTCTGGAAGAGGCCGACGGCCGAGTCTGCGCTCACCCCGCCGTCGCGCGTCGCCTTTGCGCCCGAGCGGTCATAGTTGAGCCGCGCGTCGGCGTCGCCAAGCACCTGAAAAGCGTCAACTCCTCATTCTTCCTCAGTGGTCACTGTTCATTATGCGTCGGCGTCGCCAAGCTCCTGGTACGCCGCCGTCACAGATTAATTCTTCATCAGCCGCCACTAGTCTTCTTCTCATTATTATTAAGCACCTGGTACGCCTCGGCGACACGAGAGAAGGCCTCGGCCGCGTCGGCGCCTGGGTTCTTGTCTGGGTGGAGGAGGAGGGAGCGCGTATAGTACGCGCGTCGGATCTGCGCCGCGCTGGCGTCCGGCGCGACTCCGAGCTCGTCGTACAGCGCCGTGTCGACGCAGGGAGGGCGGGAGGAGGAGGAGCCGCCCTCTCCGCCGCCGCCGCCGCCCGCAAAGGAGGAGATGTCGACGGCGCGGACACGGGCGGCGTCCTCATCCAAGCGATAGTCCACGTACCGCGCCGCCTCCGCGCTCCACTCCTTCCCCGCCACTGACGCGGCGATGGCGGAGGGCGTGTTGACCGCGCCGACAACGACCGCGGCCGCCGCAGCCGCCGCGCCGGCTGCCGGAAGGACGACCGCTGCAGCCACGCCCGCCGCCGCGCCCGCTGCCGCGCCGGCCACGCCCGCCCGGCGGGCGCCGAGGACAGGCGCAGCGACGAGCGACGCCGCGCCTGCGCCGAGGCCGGCGAGCACCGAGCCGACTCCCGACACGACGCCGCCGGCGAGGCTCGAGGGGCCCTCAGGGAAGGGACGGCGGCCGCCCTCCTCGTCGGCCGCGTCTGCTGCTGCTGCGCTCGAGGAGGTTTGGGCGTGCATGCCGGAGGACGGAGCGACGGTGGGCAGGTTTTACGCGAGGAGGGCTGAGAGCTCTCTCCGTCAAGGTCGCGGCCGTGTCGAGAGCGGCCCCGCAACACACACCCTACCCGGCTCGGAACCGAACCCCATGGTGGGATAGAGCCGGGCATTCTCCGCCCGCCCTCCCGCGCCGCACACGTGCCACGCCTCCAGAGCCCAGGCCGGCATCGACACCACCCAGCCTCCTCCTCCCTCCCAGCCTCCTCCCTCGCCGCCGCCCGCAAGCCCCCGCAGCGCAACCTTGAACCTCGCGCCGACGCGGAGCGGCACGAGCAGCGTCGTGTCGTCGTCCCTCACCAAGGCCTCCCACACCCCTCCGCCGACCTCCTCGCACGGGTGCGCCGTCACGTCCCATCCGTTGAAGTCACCGACGAGCGACGCGGCGGCAGCCGAGGGCGCCCACTCGCGAAAGCGCCAGCCGACCGCGTCGCGATGCAGGCCGAAGTGCCGCAGCCCTCGCTCCACGCAGAAGTGCCGCAGCCCTTCCGCGGAGCCCTCAGAGGGACGACACTGGCCGTCACCGCCACCGACGCCACCCTCGGCACAGAGCGAGTCGAGCGCCTCGCGAAAGCGGAGGCGTCGGCGGCGGATTCGGGCCCGGAGGAGTCTGCCAGCAGCGGGTCGGCGACGATCCAGTCGGGGTAGTCGGCGTTGGAGCTGAGAGCAACCACGCCGTCGAGTGCCGCCGATATGACAAATTCTTTTTTGGCCGTCAGAAAGAAAGAAAGAAAACAGAGAAGGAAGAGAGGGATGGGAGAACGGCACGCCGCCACCACACAGGGATTTTAAGGAGAGGAGTGTGGTGCGCTAGCCGTCGCCCACCCTGGGGAGTCTGCCTCTTCGTATCTTGGCCGTCATAAATAAATAAATACAACGGACACGCCAAACGAGGGGTGGGAGAAGGACAGGGTCCCCACCTGCACGAGCAGGATCTTGTAAGGACGAACCCGGGAATATACCTACAACCCGGGGGGACCATTTTCCCGAATTCTTTTGCCCGGTGCCAATGAAAGAGACACAGGCCTCGCAAGAGCGATCCTTGTGGTCGCTCGCGCTCCGAGAGCTCGCGGGCCTCAATGAGTCCGCGGTGTCGGTGCGGTGAGTGCGCCGGCTGCCTGGCTACGGAATGCGGAACCTGCCGCGAGTGCCTTGACCGGCCGCGGCTTGGCGGTAAGGGCGTTCGCAAAAAGCTGTGCCGCCGTCGCAAATGCCAAAACCCTCAGCACGCAGGGCGTATCCATGTCGCCGCCGCTCCCGTGTCCTCCGCCAGCCCGCTCCCGCTTGACGCAATGCTGCCTCAGCTTCTCCAGCAGGCGCGAGCGCACCTCTCGCGGCTCAGGCGCCTCCCTGCTCCACGCGGCTGCCTCGTCGCCTCCATCCGGGCGTCCTCCGCCTCCGCTTCCGCCTCCGCTTCCGCCTCCGCCGCCTCCTCCTCCTCCTTCGCCCCTGCCTCCGCCTCCTCGTTTCCGCCCTCGGCCGTCCCCGGCTGCTTCTGCGCCCTCCCAGCCAGCCCGGGCGCCTTCCAGGCCCTCGCTGTCCCTGACGCCGCCGCCGCCCCCGGCGGTACGCTCCAGCGCTGGCAGGCAGGTCTGCTCACACCCGTGCGCTCCCCGGCCCCCCCGCACTTTGGTGGAGCCGTCGGGCTGGGGACATGCAGAGAGATGGGACTGCGGTGGGCTAGGGACATGGAGAGAGATGGAACCGCGGTGGGATTGCGAGAATATCCCGGCCTCTGCACCAGAGCTGCAGACGACCCCCCTCCCCCCCTCCCGCTCCGCCTCTTAGGCCGAGCGGGGTCTCTACCTCCAGCCGCCGTCGCAGTCGCCGTCTCCGGCACGCGGGGCGGGGAGCCGTGCCGGTTGCCGCTGCGCAGCCGATGGGACGAGCTGCTCGCCCCCGCAACCCGCGAGGGCGGCTCGGAGGAGCATCGAGCCACTGGCTGTGGCGGCGGGCCGCTGGCGGCGGTGCCGCTGCGACGCGAGTCGGCGGGCGGCGGCGCGGCGGCCGCCTTCGCCCCTAGCACGGCTACTCTTGCACGCGCACTCGAGACTGCAGCCAGCCCCGCGCTCGCCGCGCCGCTGCTCCCCGCGCTCGCCCCGACTCTCGCCCCGACCTTGGCCTCCGACGGCGGCGCGGCCCTCGCCGCCGCACCCTCCGCCGCCGCGCCCGGGCGGGCACGGCGTGCTACCTGGAGGTAGGGTGTGGACGGCGCCTCTTCACGGCACGCGTGCTGTGAGCAGGTGGGGCGCCATCGTCGACGAGTGGGCAACGAGCCTAGATGCGTATTGTGCACTCCGATTGGCACTCGAAACGACACACATTCGGCGGGTATGCAGCCGTACTTAGCTGCTCTCGTACGGCGCTGTGGATGCTCTCGGAACTTCGCGTTCCCGCCCTGACTGTGGCGTCCTATTGAGGTCAGGCAACCGAGTTGGACCTGCTGGAGGGGACCGGTAAGTGCCATGCGGCAGACCCGGCGGCACTGCCCTCGCCGCTCCCCTCGCCGCCGGAGCCTGCCCCTCCTCCTGGAGGGAAGGGCACCGTCGCGCGCGATGCCTCCCCCCCCCTCCGCAACACCCGCATCGGCGCCCTTGCCCTCGCTGCCGGGGGCGTGCTCGCAGCAGTGCAGTGGGGCAGCGGCGACGGCGCGCCACTGCATGCCTCGAGCCCGCCCTCCGTGCCGCCGCCCTCCATGCCGCCTTCGCCGCCGGCCATGCGCATCCCACTGCGTCTGGACGTGGCACAGTACAAGCCGGTCCAGCTGTCGCTCGCCCTCGCGGTGATGTTCGCCGCTCGTCTCGCCGAGCTCGACACCACCAACCCCTCCGGCCTGCTCGCTGCCGCGGGCTTTGGATTGCTGGCCCTCGCCAACCTGGCACAGGCCTCGCCTCGCTTTCTCGCGCGCGCGATGACCCTGGTTCTCGTGTGCGCCCCGACTCTGCGTCTTGTCAGAGTCCTTGTCCGCTCGCCGGAAGCGATGGCCCGTGACCTCGACAAGCTCGCAGGCATTGGGCGTTGCGTAATCACGATGGCTACAGCGACCGGCGCCGCTTTCGGAGCTCTGCCACCCTCTGCCCTCCCTCCGACCCGCAAGCTACTCGCAGTGGGATACTGCGCTTGCGCGTCGGCATGCGTGAACGTGATCCTTCGTGTCCGCACGGGCGACGAGAGCGCGCCCTCCTTTCACCTGCTGCACATCGTCCTCCCCTTCTTCGCGTCCTTCCTCGCGGCCCATGCAGCTTCGCGCAGCAGCTTCGGGCAGAACGTGGCGCGGCAGAACGTGGCGCGGCTCGCGTCCTTCTTCGCGGCCCAGCGAGGAACGCGACCGCACCGGCGCGTTTTCGCACGGCGTTCTCGGGGTGCCTGCGCCCGCTGCTGCTCCATGCGGCACGGATGAATTGATAGGCCGACCGCCGCCGTGCAGCTCGAGATGGGCTGCCCGCTGAGCACGCCGCCGCTCAAGATCGCGGTGGGCGTCTGCTGCGGGCTGATGGGTGGCCCCGCCTCTTGCGCTCCATCACCCTCTCCCAGTTCTGTCCTTGAGGTGGTGTATAGATAGTGGTAGCTGCTGCACGAACGTACGGTCCTCGAGGAGTTGTACGTTTCTCGCGTCAGTGTTCTCGTGTATCTGTAGAGCGTGTGTCCATTGTGTGATTACGTCGTACGTGAGATAGATTGTTTAATAATAGGGGAGAGAGAGAGGCTTGGTGGACCGTTACACATTCCTCTTTTGTGTGTGTGGTTTGTGTTTTTGGGGCAGGAACTCTGGGGGGAGGCGGGGGTCCTAGAGGGTATCCATGCGGGGGGGAGATGGGGTCCCACGGCCCGCCGCAGGCGCCGATTTTTGGGGACTTTTTTTCTTTTTTGCGCGATTTTTTACTTGTTTTCAAGGAATTCGCCGGTCTGCGGCCATGCTATCACGCCTTGCGACAGCCTGTCGGCGCTGCTGACCGTGCCCTGCTGCACAATTGACCACCTGCATAGCTCGCGGCCTTAGTATCCACCGTTCAGTGACGACCTGATCGTACGGCCAGTAGGAAGGTGTCCTTCCAGCGCGTGCACGCTTCTGACGGAATGCGCGTCACAAACTGCCTCGGCGACTGGCTGCTGGCACTCTCGAGGCTATGCCTACACAGCCTCGCGCGCATGGGCAGTCAAGAGGGACCATGCACTTTCTCAGGAGAGCGCCGGTGCCTCTCTCTTGGACCGGCAAACTTGGTGGTCTCGTGTCACCAATGTGGGACCAGTGCGGCATCGCGCCATCGACAGCTCTGAACTGCGCCTCACCACTGACCGGGAAGGCCGCCAAGTGGGCCAGCACCGGTCACACATTGTGGCAGCAGTCAGCAGTTATCTGATAGCTAGAGCAGCAGCGTCAGGGTCGCAGGGTTGGATCATGTCAAGCCTCTCGCCCGGCCGGCCGCGTGCAGACGTCGGCCTGTCTGCTGTCTGGAGTGATCTGTCGGCGGTCAGTACGACCGATCAGGTCGGAGTTTTCTGATGGTTGGAGGGTCTATCTGTATGTACTCCTCGAGATCTTTCCAAATCTGCCCTCTGATTAACCTAGCTTAATCGGGAAGTCGGTGCTAGCGGAGACTAGCGGAGCCGGAGCCCCGTTTCCGCACTGCACTGCGCGGCGCACGGTGCCTCCGGGGGCCCCCGCCTCCCCCCAGAGGGCAGGAAAAGGAAGAAAAGAAAAGATTCCGCATTAGGGAAGGAGGGCGGATGCGGGGATGGGGGTTGGGGGAGACAGCACACATTTTGCCCCTTCTTCTTTTCTAAAACAGTGTCTTTTCTTTCTACTTCCGTGCCCAGTGTCGTGCGAGCAATTGTAAAATTCTTTTTACTTCGCTCTCGTCGGGGGCGGGGGGTTGTTCTCGGCGGGCACTCTCACCGCCGCAACCCTGCAATGCCGCGCTCGGACTACCAGTTCAAGTGCGTGCTCATTGGTGACAGCGGTGTGGGGAAGACGTCGCTCATTCGTACCTTTGCCACCGGCGGCTCGCCGCTCTCCGCGCCCTCGGCCGGAGGCGTCGACTTTGCCACCAGGTGCCTCTTACGGCACGGCACAGCTTCAAGCGGGAGGCCCTCCCCGCTGAACAGTGCACCCACACCTCTCACCATCCCCTCCCTCAAACCCTCCTGGCTATCCAGCCCCTCCCGGTCCTAAGCGCGCCGAGCCTGCCCGCGCCGCGCCGTCTCGCTGCAGGCAACTGGAGCTCAAAGGCAAGACGGTGGAGGCGCAGATGTGGGACACGGCCGGCATGGAGCGGCACCGCGCGGTGACGGCGGGCTTCTACCGCGGCGCCGGGCCTTCGTCGTCTTTGACCTCACGAGCCACGCCTCATTTGGTGCCCGATCAGTGAACATGCAACTCTAAGACATGCACTGCCACCGAGCAATCCTCGCCGCCCATCGTCCCCGCCCTGCAGGCCACTGCGAGAGATGGTTGAGGGAGCTACGGGCGCACCGGGCCGAGGGCGAGCCGCACCTTCCCCTCGTCATGATGCTGCTCGGCACCAAGGCTGACCTGCGCCGGAGGCGCGCCGTCGACGCGCAGGACGCAAAGGAGTTTGCTCAGCGGCACCGCCTCCTCTATGCCGAGTGCTCGTCCAGCGACGCCTCGGAGGTGTGCTTGCGTTGACGAGGTGACCACCTCTCGCCCCGAATCCCCGTTCCGCCACACTAGGTTAACCAGGCCTTCGAGAGGGTGTTGGCTGAGGTGTTCCGGAGGGTGCGCAAGAGCATCGAAGCGGGCCGATGCAACCCAGACCGGCCAGCGCCAGTGCTCATCAATACGGTTCTGCTTACGCCCGCGCAGCAGGCGCGCGATGAAGGCCGGGCTCAGGCCGCCGGTGGCTGCTGTTGAGTGCGTTGTTGAACGCTGTGTGGTTGTGGCTTGCTCACCCATTGCACACACATCTCTGACCCTTGTTGCTGGTACCTTCCTGTGTCCTGAGCCCGTCGCTCGTGGCTCTCTAGTCTCTCTTCTCAGCGCTGACGCTGTGCGAAAAAAACCATCTCTATTTCTCTACACCATCATGCGTGGGACGTATGAGGCTCTCCCCGACACGCCAGATACCGTACTCGCGAAGCGACCGTAGGCTCGCCCGATAAACCGGCACGCGCTAGTAGCGCGTGCACACCAACTGCTTCTCCGAAGGGGAGAGAGAGAACCGCGTTGCACGGAAAAAGGGTGACGCCGTCGGCGCGCTCGCTTTCGCAGCGCGCCGCAGCGCATCCTCACTCGAGGGAGAAGACGCCGATGTCCTCATACGGAGGTGGGTCGGGCCACTCCTCTGGCACCGCCTCACATGGCACCCACGCCTCGCCCTTGCCCCACGCCCGCAGCTCTTTGGTGCGGGCGACCTGCTCATTCTTCTCCTTCGTCTCGACAAGAACCTCCTGCCTCACCGATGCGAGCAGCGAGTTTGGGATGCTGGTTCCGCGGCGGCGACGGTTGGGCATGGCCTGGCCCTTCACCTTGTCAGCCTCAAGGGCGCCATGTGCCGCCTCGACAAACGAGGAGAGATCGAAGCCAAGAAGTGGCGACGAGGCGCCGAGCTTTGCGTTCGTGCTGGATGCCTCGGGGCCAAGCGGAGACATCGCTCTCTGAGCTTGTGCGAAGAGAGGCCGGGATCCCCACGTGGTTTGACCGAGATACGGCCGCCGAGATCCCAACAAGTTGGAGGCCGCCTTGCCCGATTTTTTTCTGCCGTGCGACCATAAAAGAAGTCGCCCACTCTCGGCGTCTCTCTTCGTAGGTAGGTAGAAAGGTGAAGAACAGCCAGGCTGGGACTGGACACCAACGCGGTATGGGTGGACGCTAGACAGATGAGATGACGACACGCACGAGCGACACACAGACACAAACATGCTCACAAGACACACAGCCAGCGGGCTGCCACACACCCTGAGTAGGCGTACACATAACTCAAGCTCTCAAGGCCACATCCTCCCTGTCGCCCCCCCCAGCACTCCAAGGTGCCAAGAGAACAAACAAGGGCACAACAAACAACAGACAACAGGAAGTGACATGCGAGGCTAGAGCAGGCTTGCTCTACCTCCAGCAATCTCTCCGGCCGGCGGAGGCACGGACGAGACCGTGTGTGGGGTCTAGTGAGGTGTCTATGGACGCCCTCCTCAGAGGCTAGCTGCCTACGGCTAGCCCTGTCTCGCACTCACAGGTGATGACAATCCAATGTATGAGTGTATGCAAGCAGAGGCGCGTGTGCTAAATCTAGGCCGCACGTCGTGGCACTATGACGGAGGTAGACGTGCGACCGCAGCGCGCCCACCACAGTCTCGGTGGTGCGCGCGTGTTAGCGATAGAGTTCCGATGTTAAAAAGAAAAGGATGATTCAAATACAGCGGATTCGGACATCGCTCGGGATTCGGACATTGCTCAGGTCCAACCGCGAAGTTGGATGGTGGTCGACGCCCCTGCCAAACCGGTGCGCTTCGAGTTCAAAAACTGCTCCTACCGCGTGAAAGTGCGATCGGATGGACGGGGCCTGGGAAACACGCCCGCTTGCTGCGTCAAAACCAAGGACCGCTACCTTCTGCGCAACGTCTCTGCGTCGGTTTCGTCGGGCGAGGTCCTCGCCGTGATGGGCCCGAGCGGCGCGGGCAAGACGACGCTGCTGCGCATGCTCGCGCTCGAAAAGGGACCCGGCACTCCGTACGGGAATGTGACTCTCAACGGCCACGCGTTCACGCGCACGGTCTACACGGCGCACGCGGCGTCGGTCGAGCAGGAGGACTCGCTCTGGGCCTTCCTCACCGCGCGCGAGCAGCTCGAGTACGCGGTGCGCCTCTCGCGGCCGGCGCTGCGCTCGGCCGAGCGCGCCGCCGCCGTCGACGAGCTGCTCGGCGCCCTCGGGCTCGAGTCGTGCCAGCACACGCGCGCCGGCAACGCGCTGGTGCGCGGCCTGTCGGGCGGGCAGCGGCGGCGGCTCTCGCTGGCGCTGGCGCTGGCCAAGGAGCCGCTCCTCGTCTTCCTAGACGAGCCCACCTCCGGACTCGACGCCGCCGGCGCCGCCGCCGTCATGGCGCTGCTCAAGAGCGTCGCGCGCCGCGTCAACGCCGCGATCCTCTGCACGATCCACCAGCCCTCGTCGGCCGTCTTTGCCGGCTTCGACAAGACGCTCATCCTGTCGGGCGGGCGGGCGGCGTACTGCGGGCCGGCGAGCGAGCTGGTCGGCTACCTCGCCTCGATTGGCCAGCCCGTCCCCGCCAACACCAACCCGGCCGACCACATGCTGGCGATCGCAAACGCGGACTTCACCGACGCGAGCCTGGTCGAGGAGATAATCGCGCAGTGGAGCTCGAAGCAGCCTCCGCCGCAGACGGAGGAGGCCGACTGCGGCAGCGAGCAGCAGCCGGCGGGCGCGGGCGTGGCGACGCAGTTCGGCGTGCTGCTGCACAAGCACGGCCGGCTCCTGCTGCGCGACCCGATCATGTACAGCGCGCGGTGCGTCATCTTCGTCGTCATCTCGCTCTTCCTCTCGATCATCTACATCGACACGCGGAGGCGCGACTCGCAGGAGCAGCTCTTTCCTCGGCTGTTCCTCGAGGCGCCGACGATGGGCGCGCTCCCCGCAGCGGGGGCGGTGAACAGCGTCTCTTCACACCCCATCCGTGTGAACAGTGGTGGATCTCGAACATCGCGCCCGCCCTCGGGCTGCTCCCCCTCCTCGCCCAGTTCCTCGACCTCCAGATCCTCCGGCGCGAGCTGCGGGACGGCATCTACCACCCGGCCGTGTACGTCGCCGCGCAGACGCTGCTGCAGGCGCCAATTGGCGGTCGCGCGCTTCACACCCGGAGGCGGGCCGCGTCGCTCCACGCCCTCCCCCCTGTGACCAGGCGCCGATGATGTTTGTGCTCGCCTTTGCCAACTTGGTTCCCGTCTACGCGGTCGCGGACTGGCCGTGGGAGACCCTCGGTCTGCAGTGCGTCATCTTTGCGTTTACGCTCGCCGCCTTCGACTGCCTGGCGCAGGTCTGCTCGCTCGCCTCGTCGCCGGTCCTAGGCCTGCTCTTCTTCATTCAGGCGCCCCGCGCGAGGACGGCGCCTTCTTCCCTCCTCAACCCCGCCCGCGCCTCGGACCGCCTCCCTCCTCCCTCTCCAGGCGTGGTTCCTGGGCCTGCTCATGAACGGCTTCATGATGCCGCCCGAGGACATCATCTGGCCGATCCGCATCTTTGCGTACGCTCTTCCTCTGCGCTGGCAGATCCAGGGGTCCACCTACATCCTCTGGGCGATGGGCGACCATACCTACGGCGGGACTGAGCGGTGTGTCTTCAACGCGACCGGCGAGGGCGAGTGTTCGCAGGGCTTCTTCTGCCCGGATGCCCCGCCCACGTCCTGCTACGGCGAGACGGGGGAGGAGATCCTCGACAGCTTCGCCGCAAACTACTCGTGCTTCACTTCGGAGAATACCGTCGCGCTCTGCATGCTCTACATCCTCCTCTTCGCCCTCGTCTGCAAGCTCGTCTACGCGCTCGCCCTCTCCGCCGTGCGCGGTGGCAAGATGGTCAAGCCGCCCACAACGCCTAGGGCGTCTCCCACCACGTCTCCCTCCGTGTCTCGCTCCGCAGACCCGAGCTCGCCTGCGCACCCGGGCCCCCGGCGGGTGCAGCCATTCGCGACGAGACAATCTTGACTTCCGGCCGGCTCGATGTACATTTGTTGTGTGCACACCCCCTCCCGAACATGCCCCCCCCCCCCACCCTAGCCTCTCTGTGGGCGCCAGGCACCGCCGGCCTCGAGCTCTCCGAACGACCTTGTGCAAAATAATGCCCAGTTACGTAGAGTACAGTGTCCAACGAGAGTGCGTACGTTCTCGGGGAAATTTGTTTTTTGCGGGGTGTGTCCCCAGACTGTCACACGAGTCTCGTAGCGCTACTAGTACCCGCTACGCGCGCCGCTAGAGGCATGTTGTGCGAGTATATGGGACAAAACTCAAAAGGGCATTTTTTCGGTGCTGGTAGCCCCCCCAAAACAGGCGCGCGCAGCGCGCCCAAGGGCGCCGCAGGCGCCCCAAGCGGCGCGGAGCGCCGCCGCAGGCGGCGGACAGCAGGTGCGTGAAATTAAACGCCATTTTCGGTTCCGCGGTTTTGCCACTAACATCGAAATCCGGTACAAATCGACTTAGCCGAAACAGCTGACAGACAGACAGAGAGTACACAAGTTCAAACGAGGGTTGCGCCGGTCGCCGCCGCGCACCCACCCGAGCTAGATGGCCCCATAGGACGCCATCTCCCTCTGGGCTCGGCTGGACGCCTCCAGGGCAGCATGGGTACCCTCCCCGACAAAAGCGTCGAAAATGTCCCCAAAAGCGTGTCTCGAGTTTGTTGCAGCCCCACAGCTGGCGCGCGCTGCCAGGAAGCACCGCTCGCGTGTCGGCGGCACTCCCTGGCACCCAGGGAGTGCCGCGAACCGACCAGACCGAATGGGCTCGACGCCGCGCTCGCTGTGGGGCTGCAACAAAGTCGCCGCCGAGCGTGCCACCGAAGGTGTCCCGGCGGAGGTGATGGAGTGTGAGACCTGAGGCTGCGGAGGTGACGCCTGAGGTACCGGCCCGTGCACAGCGACTCAGCCGGCGACCGCCACGGGCTCAGACGAGACTTGTCGACTCGTTACGGCTCAGCTTCACCGTGGTCATCGGGCGTCTGTCGACGTCAGGACCACCCATACAGCTCGCGGGTTTGAGGTCGCAAGAGCCAAGATGGTGGCGTTTGGACATCCCAACCATCACACAAGACAGCCTGTAGGTGATGGCGGGACGGCGCAGTGTTTGTGGCACTCGGCAGTAGGCACCCGCGGCACGGCCCCGCTGTCGGCTCTCACGGGCTGCGGAACCGGCCCCAGAAGGGGACGGTCCGGGCGAGTGTGGCAGCTCCTGCGCTAGTATGGGCACCCTCTATCATAGCACTACTGATCCTGGTCATTAGAGCTGCCAGGGATAGCGTCAGGAGCCGGTAGGAGTCAAAACCTCTCATATTTGAGACATCGTGTCCCATATACTCGCACAACGAGCCTAGAGCCTCTAGACGTAGACCGCCACCGCGCGCCAGCGGAGGGTTCACGCCTCCTTGTTGAAGGCGCCCTTGGCCTTGGAGACCATCTCGTCCAGTTTGAGCGGAAGCAGCTCCTATGCCACACCATACAGGAGACGTGTGAGAGGCGCCGCACCGAATGGCGCCCGCTCCTGCGAGGCGTGGGGTGGGTGGGGCATGCCTCAATCTTGGCCATGATTGCGTTCAGCCCCGAGGCCGGGAAGGCGGTCGATGGCGTGATGCCACCCTCAATCACCGGGAACACCCGATTGATGAACACGCCCGGCGCCGGGCCGTCGGGGCCGTCGATGAAGGATTGGAACTCTTCGGCGCTCAAGGGTTGGGAGGCTTCCCAGATGCAGAATATATCGTCCTGTGGCATGAAGAGACGGGCGTCGGCCGACGCGCGAGCGGTCGCTGTGAGGTGCCGGTCGGGGCCTTGTGCGAGGTGCCGGTCGGGAGGAAGCAATGGTTGTGGACGCCGTTGGCGCGATTCTTAGCGGCGAGGTCGGCCCAGTTGGCCTGGTCAGCGAACTCCCAGAAGGACTTGTGCGCATTCTGGTCCACAAAGGAGTGGTGCACCCAGAAAAAGCTGCCCGTTGACTTGGCGGGAGTCTTGGGAGCGTTGGCCACGCGGATGGGGGCGTGAGCCCAGAGGGGAGGACCCTGAAAGCCTGGGTGTGAGGTTGTGGCGGCTTCGATCCCAAGGGGGGGAGCTGATCCCACTCAGTAACCAACTCTCAGGGGCAGTAGGTGGGCGAGCCTCGAGCGCGCTCATCTCGATCGTGAAGGCGTCGCTACGCGCGGTCTTCCGCGGGGGGAGCTGCGTCGACGGGTGCGGGACCGCGGCGCAGCCAGTGCCGCGGCGAGGCCTCCGGCTGTTTGCGGCGGGCGGCTTGCTGCTCGCTGCATGGCGAAAAACTCGTCTCGCCACACGCCAAGGGCTTATGCTCTGGCGAGACGTGAGGCGCATGCGCCCAGGAGGGGAGGGCGCATGTGTAACGACACTGCTAGAGATGCCTTTCGGGGCCCAGAGATAAAACTTCTGTGATGCCATGCGTGACCTAGTAGTGTCCCCAGCTATGGGCGTGTCCACGTTGGAGCCAGGTGTGGTGTGGGCGCGAGAATAGCTCCGCCGTTCATGGAGGCAACCGATGCGAGTCGACTGGTGTGTGTCGTCGTGGTTTCGTATCAAGAATTCTCTCTCTCTCGCCGCCACCACACAGGGATTTTAAGGAGAGGAGTGTGGTGCTAGCCGTCGCCCACCCTAACCTTTGGTCGTCTGCCTCTTGACACTGGACACCAACGCGGCGAGGATGGGCCGACGTTTTCTTCAGGGGTGCGAATTCTTTTTTTTTGCTC
>NW_005194697.1:0-12892 GCF_000372725.1 Emiliania huxleyi CCMP1516
TGCGCCACGTCGAGTTGTTCGGACAGCGCGTTCTTGTCAACGAGACGGGGTCCAGCATCGGCACGGCCCCTGGCACCGCGGCCCTTGCCGCGCTGCTGCTGCCCACGCTTCCTGCCGCTCGTGGCGCAAATAAAAACCAAGCCCAAGCCAGGGACCGGCGGGTAATTCTTTTTCTCGCGATGTCTGAATTGCGTCGCCGCTCGCGCCGCCTCGCCGCCTCCTCCATTGCCGCCCCCTCGCCAGACACGCCGCCGCCCGCCCGCCTCCTCGACCTCCCCACCGACCTCCTCGTGCGCGTCGTCTCTCGCTGCGACCCCGTCGACATCGCTCGCGCCGCGGCCGTCTCCCTCCTCTTCCACGGGTCGCTTGCGGTGGAGGGCATCCGCTTGCGGGCGCAAGAGCGCGGCTTCGAGCTGCCGGCGCAGCCAGAGGGCGAGGGCTGTGCCGTGCGGTGGCTGTGCTTGTCTGCGCTGCTGTGCGAGTCCAACCCGCCGGTGAGGGTGGCGGCAGGCGCACAGCACAGCGTCTTCATCGACGGCGAGGGGCGGCTCTCGTCGTGCGGGTCAGCGGCAAGGGAGGATGACGACGACGAGGAATTTCCAGGCCTTCTCGGCCACGGCGAGGGCGTGACGCAGCTCAACACGCCGACCCGCCTCCCGTCAATGCTGGGTGACGAGCGCGCCGTGAGCGTGGCGACTCGAGCATACCACAGCCTCGCCCTCACCGCCGACGGATCTGTGTGGAGCTGGGGCGGTGGACACTTTGGCCGGTTGGGCCACGGCGACGAGCAGGACCAGCTGCTGCCCAAGAAGATCGAGACCTTTGCTGGCCGGCGCGTCGTCGCTGTGTCGGCTGGACGACGCCATAGCCTCGCCACCCGGCCGATGGCGCCGCTTGGAGCTGGGGCGCAGGAGGCAATGGCAGGCTGGGCCACGGCGACCGGCAGCGCCAGCTGCTGCCCAAAAAGGTCGAGGCCTTTGCTGGGCGGCGCGTCGTCGCTGTTGCGGCTGGAGGCATCCACAGCCTCGCCATCACCGCCGACGGCGCCGTCTGGAGCTGGGGCGAGGGAGGTGTTGGCCAGTTGGGCCACGGCGACATGCAGGGCCAGCCACTGCCCAAGAAGGTCGAGACCTTTGCTGGCCGGCGAGTCGTCGCTGTGTCGGCGGGAGCATGGCACAGCCTCGGCATCACCGCCGACGGAGCTGTCTGGAGCTGGGGCGATGGAGAGGATGGCCAGTTGGGCCACGGCGACGAGCAGCAGCAGCTGCTGCCCAAGAAGGTCGAGGGTTTTGCTGGCGAGGGCGCTGTGTCGGCTGGAACATACCACAGCATCGCCATCGCCGACGGCGCCGTCTTCACCTGGGGCGGGGGCGACGACGGCCGCCTAGGCCACGGAGAGGACCTGTCGAAGCAGCTGCTGCCCAAGAAGGTCGAGGCGTGGGCGAGCCGGCCGCCCACGCCTGCTTCCTCTGACGGAGAGGACAGCAGCGACGGAGAGGACAGCGATTTGGACGAGTAGGAAGCAAGGCGGGCATAGCGTTGGGGCCATAGCGTGTGTATGCCTGGAGACACGCTGTATCCGAATAGAGCCGTAAGCGTAACATGACCCAGCTGCGAATTCTTCATTGAAGAAGGGGAACATAAATAAATAAACAAAGAAAATAAAAAAACGGACACCTCTACTCTGTACACTCTTGTGATGAGATGGGTAAAAAGGAGGCGACCTCCCGGCCAGCGCGTCATCGCCGTGTCGGCTGGGGTCCGCCACAGTCTCGCCCTCACCGCCGACGGGTCGGCGCCGTCTGGAGCTGGGGCGATGGAGCCTTTGGCCGGCTGGGCCACGGCGACGACCCGACGAGCAGGACCAGCTGCTGCCCAAGCAGGTCGAGGCCTTCGCTGGGCAGCGCGTCGTCGCTGTGTCGGCTGCGGAATACAATAGCTTCGCCATCGCCGCCGACGGCGGTGTTCATGCTTGGGGTCTGGGCGAACGCGGCTGCCTTGGCCACGGAGAGGACCTGTCGTACCAGCTGCTGCCCAAGAAGATCGAGCGATTCGAGGAGAGGGGGCTGGGGCAGTGAGAGGGTTTGCTCGCGTGCGAGCTCCGTCGATATTCTTATCTCTTAAGTGCCGAAGAGGCGCTGGCGGATCTTCCAGCCCCTTTCGGCACCGCAGCGCGGTCCTACGGCCGATGGCGGCCGCCCCGATGGCCCAGCTGGCCAGGCCGGGTCGGCTGCATGTCCAGGCTGGCCGTGGGGGTCATTGTTGGGTCATTGTGTCTCGTTTGAACACGGTTTTTTGGCCGACGGCAGAAGATCCTCTGGAGGATCTTCTCTCTGGGGGGAGGCGGGGGCCCTGGAGGGTATCCATGCGGGGGGGAGATGGGGTCCCATGGCCCGCCGCAGGCGCCGATTTTTTGGGACTTTTTTTTCTTTTTTGCGCGATTTTTTACTTGTTTCATGGGAATTCGCTGTACTTGCGGCCATGCTATCACGCCTTGCGACAGCCTGTCGGCGCTGCTGACCGTGCCATGCTGCACAATTGACCACCTGCATAGCTCGCGGCCTTAGTATCAAGCATTCAGTGACGACCTGATCCTACGGTCAGTAGGAAGGTGTCCTTCTATCGTGTGCACGCTTCTGACGCAATGCGCGTCACAGACTGCCTCGGCGACTGGCTGCTGGCACTCTCGAGGCTATGCCTACACAGCCTCGCGCGCATGGGCAGTCAAGAGGGACCATGCACTTTCTCAGGACAGCGCCAGTGCCTCTCTCTTGGACCGGCAAACGTGGTGGTCTCGTGTCACCAATGTGGGACCGGTGCGGCATCGCGCCATCGACAGCTCTGAACTGCGCCTCACCACTGACCGGGAAGGCCGCCAAGTGGGCCAGCACCGGTCACACATTGTGGCAGCAGTCAGCAGTTGTCTGATAGCTAGAGCAGCAGCGTCAGGGTCGCAGGGTCGGATCGTGTCAAGCCTCTCGCCCGGCCGGCCACGTGCAGACGTCGGCCTGTCTGCTGTCTGGAGTGATCTGTCGGCGGTCAGTACGACCGATCAGGTCGGAGTTTTCTGATGGTTGGAGGGTCTATCTGTATGTACTCCTCGAGATCTCTCCAAATCTGCCCTCTGATTAACCTAGCTTAATCGGGAAGTCGGTGCTAGTAGAGACTAGTAGAGCCGGGGCCCCGTTTCCGCACTGCGGCGCGGCGCACGGTGCCTCCGGGGGCCCCCGCCTCCCCCCAGAGGATCTTCTGCCGGGAACCAATATCAGAGCTCTGAACGGCTGATCTGAGAGCCCCCCAGCACAGTAGGGATTGATTATGATCAGATCCATCACTCACTGGCCGGGGTTGAGCTATTCTCGACGATAAGCCGCGTGCAGCGTGCCTGAAGTTCAGCCCCGCACGACGCACAGACGTGCCGGAGAGTGGGCTGCTAACGCTCTGCGGGCAGCAAATGTCGCGCTTCTGGGCCACCACGCCGGTAATATGACCTAACCCGGTCAGTCTGAGGCTGCAGCCATGATGGTTGCGCTCCTCATGGTGTCGGTGGACCATCGCCACAGGCGGCGACGGACTGACATCCAAGGCTCGAACGGCGGCAGCGCTCAACGGCCGCCGGCGGCCATCGTGCGTTTGCTTTTGCCATACGTGGCGCACCCCCCGGCGTCTGCTCTGGTTTGGGGGCGGGGGGAGGACTCTCATTTGCGGACTGTTGGGCTCTCTGTGTTGAACTGGGGCTTGTGCGCGAACCCCACCAGTCTGGCCGAGCGGCACGCCGCCGCTGGGGGCGTGAGAAGGCCGTGGGGGACGGCGGCGGACCCCATTCTTCGATACAGAATGGGCCCTCACCGCGGCCCGTCTGCTGCTGAAAATGTGGCATGTTGGGGGCTCTCCTGTGTGACTCCTCTGGCTCGCCGCGTTAAAGTGGCGCCTGTGTGTGACCAGCCCCAACCCCGGCAAGCGCCCCCCGGCCGCTGGGGCTGCGAGGCGGCCGGGTGAGCGCGCGCGAGACGCCATTCTAGATGTAAGGATGCCATTCTATAATCTAGAATGGCCAGGTAGGGCTGAGACCGCAAACTGTCACTCCCCTTTCTCCCGGCCGAGGTGGGGCGCGCGCGGGGGCGGCGGGTGTGCGGGATGTCTGTGGGCCCGAGAGCGATATGCCATGTCCGCCTTGCGTTGTTTCCTAACATGAGAGTTCTAACTCGGTGTACCTGTGTTAGTGCCAGTGCGAGCCAGTCCCGTGCCCAGTCCTGTGCCCAGTGTCGTGCGAGGGAGTTTTGTTGTAAAATTCTAACTCGTTAGTGCCAGTGCGAGCCAGTCCCGTGCCCAGTCCTGTGCCCAGTAGGTAGGTAGGTAGAAAGGTGAAGAACAGCCAGGCTCGGACTGGACACCAACGCGGTATGGGTGGACGCAAGACAGATGATGACGACACGCACGAACGACACACAGACACAAACAAGCTCACAAGACACACACACAGCCAGCTGGCTGCCACACACCCTGAGTTGGCGTACACATAACTCAGGGCCACATTCCTCCTGTCGCCCCCCCCAGCACTCCAAGGTGCCCAGTGTCGTGCGAGGGAGTTTTGTTCTAAAATTCTAACTCGAAGGCGAAGGAAAAATTCACCTTTTTGTTGTGGTCCAGCGTCGCACAGTTCCAAGGGTCGACCCTTGCCCCTCCATGCCGCAAGAGGAGAGCGCAGCCGACTCGTGCCTCCTCGAGGACAACCCCGAGTTCGCACTCGACGAACTCGGCGGCTGCCTGCTCGAGGACAACCCTGCGTTCGACGACGGCGGCGGCTGCTTGCTCGAGACCAATCCGGTGGAGGGCGACCTCGGCTGCTTGCTCGAGGACAACCCTGTGGGCTGCGAGGAGGCGGACGACGCGTGCGTGCTTGAGGAGAACGGGCCGGCGTACTCCGAGTCTGACGCCGGCGAGGGCTACAGCAGCTCCGACTGCGACGACGAGAGAGAGATCCCGTTCAGCGCGGCGGCCCTGGAGGAGCTGGAGGCGGAGGAGCTGGAGGTCAAGCTGGCGCGGCGCGGGGACGAGCCGATGGGCCTCGTCCTCGACCCGGACAATGGCGTCGTTGCCGTCCGGCCCGGCACGCCCGCCGCGTCGTGCAGAGAGATCCTCGCGGGCGAGCCTCGGGAGGAGGGGGGAGGGAGGAGCGGAGGGGGAAGGGCGGCTCGCTGAGGCACCCGACGGCGCGGATCTAGGCGACGAGCTCGTCGCCATCAACGGCCACGCCTGCACCGCCAGCGGCGGCGCGGCGGAGCTGCTCCGCTCGCTTCCGCAGCCGCGGCGCGGCCTGTACACGCTGCGGCTGAGGCGAGCCGTGGCGGCGGGCCGATCCGTGCCGGGCGGGGCGCAGGTGGAGGCGCAGCTGGCGGCGCAGCGCGCGGCGCTCGAGCCGCCGCCGTCGGACGGGCGCGGCGGCGGCGCGGGTGCACACAACCCGATGCCAGACATGGCCGAGTGCCGGCGCGAGGCGGAGAGAGGGGCGCTCGACGGGCAGGCGGGCGGCACACGCACCGAGCCAGCCCTGCAGCCGCCGCGCCGCGCCGCACTGCACCACACCACCTCTCACCACGCCCGATCGCTTCTCCCGTCCCGCCCGCAGACCGAGCGCCAGCTGCAGCGGCTGTGGAAGAACCAGGCCCGCCAGCCGCTCTCCAAGCGGCTCGCCACCGCGGAGATGATGCGCGCCGAGGGGAACGACCACTTCACGGCAGGCCGCTTCAAGAAGGGACGAGCTGTGAACAGCGTCTCTTCACACCCGAGCTGTGAACAGGCGGGCCGCTTCAAGGAGGCGCTCGACGAGTACGGCTATGCTCTCGCCATGTTCAAGTACGAGATTGCAAACGTGGCGCGCGACCAGGAGGCGGCGGAGCTGGGCGACCTCGGCCGCGGGCTCGGCTCGGAGGACTTGCGCAAGATCAACAAGGCGCGCGCGTGCCTTGCCTGCTCAACTAACCCTAACACCCAACCCAAACCCAAACCCAAACCCAAACCCAGACCCAAACCCCAACCCAAACCCAAACCCGAACCCGAACCCGAACCCGAACCCTAACAAGGCGCGCGTGCCGTGCCTGCTCAACTCCGCCGCCGCCAAGCTCAAGCTCGCCGCCGCCGCGGCGGGCGAGGAGGAGGCGCCGCCTGGCGCGCCGCCACCGACGCCGGGGCTCCAGCCGGTGGCGAGGGGCGACGCGTCCAAGGCGCACTTGGTCTCCGCCCTCGAGGACCTCTCCGAGACGCTCAAGAGCGGGCCGGCCGCGCAGGTGCGCGCAAAGGCGCACTTTCGGGCGGCGCAGGCGCACGCAGGCCTCGAGAACCTTCTAGGAACCTTCTAGGAACCTTCTAGGAACCTTCTAGGAACCTTCTAGGCGCACGCAGGCCTCGAGAATTGGCGCGAGGCGTGGAGCGCGGCGAGCTTTGCGCAGCCACTGCAGCCTTCGCCTCGCCGCTGTGCCGCGGAGCCTTGCCGGGGCCCGTCTCCTAGGCGAGCCTGGCGCGGGAGCTGCAGCCCGGCTCGGCCGAGGTGAAGGAGGTGCAGCTCAAGGTGCAACGCGAGATGCGGCTGCTCCAGCGGTCCGAGCGAGAGAGCAAGCGGCAGGGAGCCTTCGGGACCGGCGCCGACCGCAGCCTCCTCCCTCCTTCCCTTGCTCGGACCTTCCCCCCCCCCACCGTCTCGGGAGCCTGCCTTGTACAGGCACCAACCGCAACCTGCTTGACCGCGACGAGAGGAAGGAGTTCCAGGCGCGGCTCGGCCTGGCGCAGAAGCTCCTCCCGGCGGCGGGCGGGGACGACGCGGCGCGGCAGAGGCGGAACGAGGCGGAGGGGCTGGTCGAGAAGGCGGCCTCTAGGAACCTTCTAGGAACCTTCTAGGAACCTTCTAGGCGGAGGGGCTGGTCGAGAAGGCGGCGGCGTCGGGGTGGAGCCAGCTCTCGCCGGCGGAGCAAGCGGGCTTCGAGGAGTTGTGGCGCACCGCGCTCCCCTCCCTCCCGGCGCAGGAGGTGCGGCGCGGGCGAGAGGAGGGGCTCGTCAAGGCAGTGTGAACAGCGTCTCTTCACACCCCTTGCTGTGAATAGGTGCGGCGCGGGCGAGAGGAGGGGGCGCGGCCGCACACACAGCCCAGCCAGCCGATCTGGCCCGCGCCGCCGTCCCAGCCGCGCCCCCGCGCGGCGTAGGTGTTCCCGCCCCGAGACCAGGAACGCGTCTTTGGCGCAGACCCGCCGCTCGCGCCTCCTCCGCCCAGAAATGAGCAATGACTCCTCAATGTTGATCATGAGTAGGCGCAAACCTCCCCCTCGCGCTCACCGGCCGGCCTCTCGAAGGGCCGCTCGGTTGGCTCTCTCCGCCACAGCTCGAGCGCGCGCGCGGACTGGCGAGCGAGACGCTACCCGAGATCTGCCCGAGATGTACCCGAGGTTGCCGCGAGATTCTCCGGGCGGACTGGCGAGCGAGACGCTACCCGAGATCTGCCCGAGATGTACCCGAGGTTGCCGCGAGATTCTCCGGGCGGACTGGCGAGCGAGACGCTACCCGAGATCTGCCCGAGATGTACCCGAGGTTGCCGCGAGATTCTCCGGGCGGACTGGCGAGCGAGACGCTACCCGAGATCTGCCCGAGATGTACCCGAGGTTGCCGCGAGATTCTCCGGGCGGACTGGCGAGCGAGACGCTGCCCGAGATCTGCCCGAGATGTACCCGAGGTTGCCGCGAGATTCTCCGGGCGGACTGGCGAGCGAGACGCTACCCGAGATCTGCCCGAGAGCACGCGGGGCCCCTCTCTGGACCCTTCCTCTCTCTGGCTCCTTCCTCTCTCTGGCTCCTTCCTCTCTCTGGCTCCTTCCTCTCTCTGGACTTTTTCCTCCCCGGCCCGTCGAGAGCCGAGGGCCGTGCGCCACGTCGAGGCGGGGCGGTGTGGCCGCGCCTAGGCGACGGAGATCTTCCAGCGCGGCGCCGAGCAGCTCGACGGCGAGCAGCGCCGCTTCGCCGAGGGGACGGGGCTGCTCGCCCCCTCGGACGCGCGCAACCCGTGGCACTCTGCCCCGCTCGGCAGCGGCGGCGCCGTCCTCCTCCTGTGCCCGGCGCGGCAGCACCTCTGGCCGTTCCCGCCGCCGAGTCTGCGCGTCCAGGCCGCCACCCTCGGCGGCGAGATGGGCGCCGACGCGCTGGCCGACGCGCGCGCGGGCGCCGCCGCGCCCCGCGCCGAGAGAACCCCCTCCCGGACGTGCGCCGGACATGGCGTGAACGCGTACCGTAGGCGCCGCCGCGTCCGAGCTGGGCGCGGGCGACGTCGGCGTGCTCGCGTCGAACGTCGCGGCGTGGCGCGACGCGCTTGCGGCCGGCTGGGAGTGGGTCTGCGTCCTCGAGGACGACGCGGCGTACTCTGGCGGGGGCCCGCCCCTCCTCCTCGCTTCGCTGCTGCCGCTCGTGGCCGCCTCGGCCACCGCGGCGCAGCGCGATTGGTCGCTGCTCTCTCTCTCCCTCCCCGCGGGAGCCGATGGCCACCCGATCGACGGCACGGGCTGGCGCCGCGTCGCGCCGCCGCAGACGGCGCTCGCGTGGGTGTACAAGGCGTCGCTGCTCCGCACGCTGCTCGACGCGCACGACAAGGGAGGGGTGGGGCGAATGCCGCTCGCGCGGTGGGTCTCGGAGGTGCTGGCGCAGCGCGGCTTGCTCGGACGCGTCCTCGCGCCTGCAGAGCCGCTCGTCGCCGCGCGCAAGGTGCCCTCGGTGCGGCAGGCGCAGGGAACATAGAGCGCGGGGTGAGGGAAGTGCAAGTGCAAGCGGTGTCTTGCGGCGCGCGCCCCACACACATGCACATAGCACGGCCGCGTCGTGGAGCAGAGCTCAGGGAATCTGCGCCATTGCTAAGCTCATTTCTTTGCTTTAAACCTGGTTTGTGGAGCTCCCGCAGATTACCTAGAGAGCACGGCATTCGGGGCCATGATGTCGGTTCCCCACCGGACTTTTTTTGTAGTGGAGAGAATTAAGGAATCTTTCTGCTGTAACCGACACTGATATCGCTCTCCTTTAATCAGACCAGATGGTGAGTCTTAACTGTAAATTACCGTCGGAAAGCTGTCAGAACGGCTGTCAGAACACTGTCAGAACGCTGTCAGAACGCTGTCAGAACGCTGTCAGAACGCTGTCAGAACACTTTTGTGGGTAGGGTACTGTCAGAACGTTGCCAGCACTGCCCGAGAGCGGGCGAAGTGTGAACATCTGCAAGACGGCTGGTGCGAGCGCCACCGCCTCGCCGATCGCCCCCGCCTATTTGCAGGCTCCTTTGCGGGCGCGGCGCCAGGCGGCGGCGGCGCCCGCTCGAGCCCATCCCGCTGATCTGCCTCGGCTGCGGGCACCGCCTGCTCGGCCGCCTGGCCAGGGCAAGGCGAGCGCCGGCCAGGCTGCGGCGAGGCCGCACTGCCGACGTTAAGTCTCGCTGCCACCGCTGTTGCTATTGCTTTGGCGGCGACAAGCGCCGTCTCTGCGGCGAGTGTCGCGGAGGAGAGCAAGGGCCGTTTGGCGGTGTTTCAAAGAACGGCGCGGCGGCGGCGCAAGCGGCACGTTCGGTCGCGCGTGACCCGAGGCTGCCGTCTTGGATGCAGCCTTCGCGTCTACCTGGACCGCAGGGCCCGCTAAAGGCAGGCGATAAATATTGAATCTTACAACAAAACTCCCGTCAGAAAGAGCTTGCGGGCCAGATCGGCCGCCTCCCACCAGTACCAGTTCCTTTTGTACTCCCGGTGAAGGAAGGCGGTGGCCTTCGTCAGCGCGTTCGGCGACTTGGCCTGCAGCGGCTTGTAGCATGCGAGAAGAAGGGCCGAGTAGAGGACTAGCGAGCCGACCGGCCAGATGACGACGAAGCCGATGGCGAGTCTCGTGATGGAGTCGTGCTCGTCGGTGCCGCACTCGACGCTCGCGTCCTGCCGCATGTACTCGACCAGAGCGAGCGTCTCGCCCGGCGCAGAGGTGGTGTAGCCCTGCGCACGCACATCGACACAGCTAAGGGTTTTTGGGGGGGGGGGAGGGGGGGGGCTTGTTTGTTTGATGTGGCTAGCACCTGGTTTTACCACGCGCGCAAGATCGTGGCGCTCACAGACGGCACGAAGAGAAAGATGAGCACGAGACCCGCCGGCGTGAGGTCGAGGAGGCCGAGCGCCACCTCTGCAGGCCATGAAAAGACCGCCGCATCGTCAGTTTCGGCCAGCGCCGTCGGTGGCTCCGCAGCTGAAGACGATGGTGGCTCCTGCAGCTGTGCTTCGCCACCGAGAACGTTGCTTGTCGCGCCGTCGACCTCGGAGCCGCTCTCGCAGCCAGCCCCTCGCCGAGCACGCCGCCAGCGTGCACAGAGCCGCAAGACAATGCCAGCAAAGAGGAGCAGCGCGATGACGCCGATGGGAGAGATCGCGACGGCGACGAGCCGGGACTTGTGCGGCAGGCACTGCACCGGCAGCACGATGCCCGACCAGTCGATGAAGACGGCTTCGGCCAGCGCCTCCGTCCAGCCCGTGTACCGTTCCGGCAGCCGCGCCGAGTAGGTGGTGGAGAGGACGAGGCAGACCTGGTAGAAGCCAAACAAGATCTTGAACTTGGGGATGAGGCCGATTTTGTAAATCGCGTCACCGGTGCGGTCGGCGATGCGCAAGGGAAGTCCGATGAAGCGCTCCTTCCTCCACTCGGTTTGCCCGCGCTGAACTGAGTACGCCAACGCCACGAGGCCAAACGCGACGCAGAGGCCGAGGGCGGTGCCCGCCATGCGCCCCGCCGCCGTGCCGACAGCGACGCACTCGTTGCAGGCGGCGCCGTCGGCGTCCAGGTAGTGGTTCGGCTCGCGGCAGAGCTGGCACTCGGGGCCGGCGAAGGCGTCTGCGCAGTAGTCCAAGCCGGCCTCCTGCACCCTCCGACCGCTAGCCTCTCCCGGATCAACATTGCCGACACACCGCGCCTGGCCCGCCTGGCCATCCCCTCCAAAGGCGCGGCACGCCGTCAGCACGGCGGAGGAGGGGCTGGCGCGCCAGTAGCCGGTTGGGACGCCGAGGGTCGCGAGCGAGGTGTCGTCCGAGCACTCTGCGTTTGGCGGGCATGGCTTGCAGTAGTCGGTCGGGAAGCGGAAGATGTCATCCGGAAGGGCGCTCGCGTCCCGCAGGTAGAAGCCCTCCTTGCAGATGGAGCAGGTGACGTCGCCGCTGTCGGAGCCGGTAGGGTAAGGGCAGGGAGTACATTGCGACAGGCCCTCGCTCGCAGCGTAGGTGCCCGCTTCGCACTCCTCGCACTCGGTGGAGGAGGCTGCGAAGCGTCCGATCGGGCACAGCTCGCAAGCAGACATGTTGGCCGAGGGGGCGATGCTGCCTGGAGCGCAAGGCGCTGGCTGCGCGGCGCCGCCGGCGCAGAAGCTGCCAGGCGCGCAACCGACGCAATCGTCGAGGCTCTCCAGCGTGGTGGACGCCTTCCCGTTGTAGAAGCCCGCGGGACAGGTCGCCGGCAGCTGAGCGCTGCTTCCCTTGGGACAGAACGTACCCAGCGCGCACTCGAGGCAGCCCGCGGCTCCGGAGTCCGGCTGGTACGTCCCTTCATCGCAGACGGTGCACTGGCGCTGAGCAGGCTTGGCTGCGGTTCCCGGAGAGCACACGGCAGGCGCGGCGCCACCTCCCGCGCACGACGAGCCGGCGGGGCAGTCGAGGCACTCGGGGTCGCCGTCGGCGTCCGTCACATTGGCGTACGTGCCAGGCGAGCACTGCGCGTCCAGCTCGCGCGACGACCCCACCGGGCAAAACTTGCCGGGAGCGCAGCGGACGCAGGCAGCGGCGGCGGGCTCGCTCTGGTAGTAGCCCTGGCCGCACAGCTCGCAGGCCTCGCTGCGCGCCTTGGCGGCGAAGCTACCCTCGCGACACGGCGTCTGCTCTGTGGAGCCGGTGGTGGCAAAGTGGCCCGGCGAGGCGTCGACGCACTGCGAGGCGGCGGTGAGGTCCGTCTTGTCCGAGTAGGTACCCGCGTCGCAAGGCAGTGGCGCCGACGCGCCCTTGGCGCAGTAGCTGCCCTGCTCGCAGTCGCGGCAGGACGTCGCGCCCGTGTCGTTCTGATAACTTCCCGGAGGGCAGTCCGTGCACTCACTCAGCCCGGGCTTGCCGCCAAACGTCCCAGCACGGCAGCTCGCGCAGGTCTCGCTGCTGACTGCGCCGGCGGTCGGGCTAGAGGTTCCGACGGGGCACTGCTGGCAGGCATCTGGTGAGCTGCTGCCCGTCTTCTCGTTGTACCTCCCCGCAGGGCAGGGCGTGAAGCCGCCGCCACAGTCCTTGGTGGTATTGCAGTATCCACCCGCTTCACACGTGTCGCATGCCGTCTGTCCGCGCTCCGCCTGGAACTCGCCAGCAGGGCACTGCATGCACGCAGCCTGGCCGGTGAGGTTCTGGTACTGCCCTGCGGCACAGTCGAGGGGCTGGATGGTGCCTGCATTCGGGCAGAAGCGTCCCGCGGGGCAGTCGGTGCAGCTGGTGGCGTTGAGCTGATCGGCGAACGTGCCGGGAGGACACTCGTCGCAGGGACGGTCCGTGCCGGCTGTGGACTGGCTCGTCCCCGGAGAGCAAGGGAGGCACGACTCGGCACTGGCTGCGCCAATCACGGGCATGTAGAAACCAGGCGCACACGGGAGCGGTTCCGCTGTGCCCTTGGGACAAAAGTGGCCTCGCTTACACGCACCATCGCAGGAGGAGTTGGTGCGGCCGCTCGTGTTCCCATAGTAGCCAGCAGGGCAGAGGTTGCACTCGGGGACGCTGAAGTCGCCAAAAAAGGAGCCCTTGCGCGGCATCCAGCTGCCCAAGCGGCAGTCCCAGTTTATCGGCGAGTTGATGGCCTAGCCAGTCTATCGAACATATACA
>NW_005194696.1:0-1144 GCF_000372725.1 Emiliania huxleyi CCMP1516
TCGTGCGTGCGCGGCGGACGAGCCGGCGCTGCTGCCGTGGCCGCCTGCGGGGCCGCGGTGGGCGGTGGCGCTGCTGCTGCGCGTGCTCGTTTTTACCCGGGTGCCGGTCCTGCCCGGCTTCGTGGAGATGGCGTGCTGCGATGGCTGAGTAAGTGAGAGATGGCGGAGTGAGGTGTGCCTCAGTGTGAGCGGAGGAGGTGAGACACCGCGGTGGACGGTGTGCGACCCATTTGTGCTTATAGACACGACTGCCATTGCGCATTGGGGAGCTCGCCTCGTGAGCCCGAGATGCTCGCGGCGGAGAACGTGCGTGATAGTCTGTGAATGAAACTTAAGCTCAAGATCATCGCCGAGCGCCCGGCCGTTTCCGTGCGGAGAGGGACGCGCGTATGTGTTCACGCTGCGGGCGCGGGCGGGCGTGGAGGGCGGCGCGGTCTCACCGCGGTCCGACGCCGGTTGGTCATCGGCGTGTCGGAGGGCGGGCACGCAGGAGGCCTTGCCGCCATCGCGTTGCCGCGTAGGAAAAACACTCTCTTCTGTGGTGTCTTCTCAAGCACTAGCATCCGGGCGCCGCACTCGAGTGGGCGGGTCACATCTATGTGGGCCCAGTGCGCACTAGGCGCATATGCTAGTGCTATCCACTATCCTGCCCTATGCGCTATGCTTAGGGTACCCCTAGGCTTAAAAGGGTGGGCCCTGGGGCGCCTGCGGCTTAAACGGCTTAAAACCGGCCTAGGCCGGTTTTAAGAGCTGCTGGGCCGCCGATTCCTTAAACGGTCTTAAACGCTTAAACGGTGCGGGAGAGCTCCCGAGGTCGATGGTCCGGGAGGCTCCCCGGTAGACGCCGGAGGCCGGGAAGCTGGCTACAGTCAGCTGGCACGCGTCCCCTATGCGAGTATGGCTCCCGCCAGTGCACCAGACTTACAGATGTGTCTTCGTGGCGGGTTCGTGCCTAATAACGGCAGTATTGGAGAAACCGGCGCGGAACCCAGCGACGCGTGCCGGTGAGGCCGATTTTCTTAAACGGACTTAAAAGAGGGACCCCCCGTGCCTGCAATCTCTTAAATGGCAAGTTAAGCCCCCAAACCTCCTCGTTTCTTAAAAGGTCTTAAAAAAATCCGGCCCTCAGAACCCTAGGGGTACC
>NW_005194695.1:0-1144 GCF_000372725.1 Emiliania huxleyi CCMP1516
AGATGCGATCAAGCAAAAGGGAGCGCCGCGGCGGCAGGTGCGCAGAGGCGGGTTTGGCGGCGGCGGCGGCGGTGGTGGTGGCGGCGGCGGTGGCGGCGGCGGACCCGGGCGGCGACCGATGGGCCGCGTCGGAGGTGCCTGCTCCCTCGCCTGTGAGCGCGCGCCCCACCCTCGTGTGACCTCCGAGCATGTGACCCTCCCCCCGACGCAGGTAGTAGCATTACGGGCGGCGGCCCCGCGGGTGGGTGAGGCTCGTAAATCGTGTGCCACGCGCACACGGTATTGCTGCCCGGCTGCCAAAGCGCCACATGATGCGTGCGCGGACAGCCCAACACGGGGCCGCGCATGTGGAGGCAAGCGCGCACGACTCGCACCATGGCTCTCTTATGCTGCCATTGGTGGAGAGCTCAGGCTAGGCAGGGCAGATTAGTGGGGTTCGCCACGAGGGGTTGCTTGTATGTCGGATGTCGCCAAGGCGGGGGGCTAAGAGGAGGGGGGGGAGGTCCGCTCTGGCATAGAGTGTGTATACATTAAAACCGCTGGGGGTCGATGCCCAGCTCACCCCCTTCTGACGTTGAAACGACGTGTGACGTGTGCAAGCCGCGGCCCGTGTCTCCAGCACGAGGGCCCAACTTCAGAATCGTGCTTTTTTGGTTAGGGACCAAAGCGCGAAGGACCACTTTGGGGTTAGGGACCGCGGGCGACAGGTTAGGGACCGATCGCCGCCGCATACGCCGGCGGATGGCCACCATCGGTGTTTTTGGCTTCGCCACCGTTCAAAGCGTGCGCAATGCGCTCGCCGACATCAAGCGAGCACGCCTGTCCGACGAGCGGCTTGCTGTGTGGACGCCTTCTTGTGGTCTCGTCGAGAGCGTTTTGCGACCCGGCGGGTGGGAGAATATGTGTCGTCTGATGTGTCACTGTGTACGTCACATCGGTCTTGATAATAAGCACGGTCGATCCGTCGAAGCGATACACTCGTTCCTATCACGTTGGACGGCTGGCACGGGAGCTCTGTGCCAGCAACAGGAACCGAGCCGTACGGCAAGAAGAGCTCGATGGGGAGCGAGAACCGTCAGAGGAGCTTCAAGGGTAACCTGAAGTCCTCCGTGACGCGCTCAATCGCTCCCAAGCGGGTGGCTCT
>NW_005194694.1:0-1144 GCF_000372725.1 Emiliania huxleyi CCMP1516
ACCTCGCATGCATCTCGGCTACACCTCGCAGGCATCTCGGATACATCTCGCGGTTCCTTCTCGGATGCAGCTCGCCTCGGTGGGCAGCTCCTCCGACACGTCCGGGTCCTCCTCCTCCTCCCCCTCGTCGGGCGCCACCCACAGCAGCATCCCCGCCGGCCTGCCGATCCGCGCGCAGAGCAGGCCCGCCGCCGAAATCCGCGCGCCCTCGAGCGAGCCACCCAACGCGCCCGCCAGCTGCCGGGGCGGCGGCGGCCGCCGCCGGGTCGGCGCCGTCCGACGAGGCGCGCGCGTCAGCGGCGAGGGCGCAGGCGTGGTCGATGCAGATGCGCTCCCTCTCTGATGCGTTGTCCATCACACCAGCGACGCTCCTCGCTCCGATGGGACATGCGTGTCTCGAGTACCCGGGTACGCGCCGTTCACCGACCGCGTCTGTTCACGCCCTAGTTCACGCCTGCAGCTGTGAGTACGTCCCTCCTTCCCGAGTTCCCTCACTATCTTCCTCGCGCGCTCGACGACGTTTTATTAAGTTATTTATCACGGGAGTAGGGTGCAGATATCCAAATCCACACACAAGACGTGTGAGTGTTAGAGTTGTTTGGTATTGGTATTGCTAAAAATCACACAAAGCAAGAAGAGAAAATCTCTCTCACACAAAGCAATCTCTCTCACACACACAAGCAACACAAAAACACAAATGCTAAAAATCTCAAGAAAATCACTGTGCAAGTCGTGATTTCTTGTTGGTTTTCTAAAATCTCTCTCTCTAAAATCTCTCTCTCTCTCTCACAAGACTCAATTTTGCTTCCATCTACGTAGGGTGGCTCGCGTGCTTGGCTCTCTTCGATGCGGAGAGAGTCTCTCTCTCTCTCTCTCTCGATGCGGTGGTCGCAAAAAAGAAAGGGAGTAGCCGAATTAGGAAGAATTTTACAACAAAACTCCCTCGCACAACACTGGGCACCGCCCACCCCCGCCACAGGCAAGCTCATTCACGACCTGCTCTGCGATGGCCGTGTGAAGAACGGCTGAGATGCGCTGCTTCTGCAGCCCCAGGAAGAAGCTATTCATGAGTAGGGCTGCCTCCTCTCGTCGACCTTGCCCATCGAATGGTGGTGAGATGACGTTCCGTGTCGCTCGCGCGAGT
>NW_005194693.1:0-1144 GCF_000372725.1 Emiliania huxleyi CCMP1516
CACCACGCGAGAGGTCACCGGACGCCAAAAATCGCTCTAAAGTAGAGGTTTGTGCTCCCAAACCGCTCAGGAACGTCCAAAACTTAAAGATTTCCGTCTGCATCGACCCGGACCTACTTTTGAGGGGGCAAAAGAGCTGTTTCGAGAAGCTCTAGTCAAGACCGTTCTAGACGCCGCGATGTAACGGCGAGAATATTCAAGAATATCTTGAGACTCGAGGTCAACCAAGGTCAAGGGCTGAAGAAAACTCATAGATTCTTGAGAAAAAGCCGCGCCGGGGCATCTATATTCTCGAGAATATTCTCGAATACGAAAGTGCGCGGGACCATCTATATTCTCGGAGATATTCGAGAATATTGTGCTTAGGCCAACATCCCTCTGGGGGCCCCTCTGCGCCGGGGAGGCGTTGTTGGAGGCTAGGACGCAAGCGTCCGTCGCCTTTTTCAAACTCGGGTCCCACTCCACTACGCTCCGACCCGAATTTGGAGGGCCATGAAGTTTAAGGTGTTGCTGCGCAAAAGGGGCGGGGCGCGGGCGCGCGCGGCAGGCCGAGAGCTCTTTTTGGAGATCAGACCTTTCGATGGTTCATTTGTGTTGTTTTTGTTTTGCTTTCTATGTCTGTCTATCATGCTTCATGACACGACACACTGTGGTGGGAGCTGGTGGAGCTGTCAGTGGGGATCGATCCAAGCGGGTGGGGAGTGGGGGGCATGGCTGGGCATGCAGGTCC
Organism: Emiliania huxleyi CCMP1516; assembly: GCF_000372725.1. Classification (NCBI taxonomy): domain Eukaryota; phylum Haptophyta; order Isochrysidales; family Noelaerhabdaceae; genus Emiliania; species Emiliania huxleyi. The sequence goes on from NW_005194693.1 coordinate 731, forward strand.
GCCAGTCGGCCCGGCCTCTGACGTGGTGCTGCCGCTGCATTCGCTGAAGAAGAGAGGTGCGACTTGATTGGAGGCGCTGGAGGCGAGGCGAAGGGAGGTTGGGCCGGGCTGTGAGGGGCTGATGGCGCTGGCCAGCGCGGGGTGTGAGATGTCGTCGTCGTCGTATACTGCTGGCCCTCGAGTTGCCAGGGCTGTGGGCTGCAGAATTGGTGTCTGTGGCGTCTACGCAGGCTCTGCAGCGTGATGGCTGGCGGGACTGCGAGGCCGGCGGCAGCGGAAGGAGAGGCTGGGCACGAGCCAGGAACAGGCTGGCCAGGCCGCAGGTGGCTGCGCTCGGGCGAGGCGCGCGCGCGCATGGCAGGCCGAGCAGGCTCGGCATATGGTGAACCCCCGATGTCGCGATGATGGTCCCGC
>NW_005194692.1:0-1143 GCF_000372725.1 Emiliania huxleyi CCMP1516
GGTGCGGGAGCGAGGTTGCCGGGAGCGAGGTTGCCGGGAAACTCGGGAATAACGCAAGAAAACAAAAACCGTGTGGGCAGCCTGGCGTTTGTGCCCCGTTTGTGCCGCGTCCCGTGCCCCCGAGTTCATAAAAAAACAAAATAAACGCTCTCACATGACAAGCGATCCCACAACAGCGATTGTGGGGACTACAATGACATGATCCGTACGTAAATGTTCACCGCCCGCCACGACACATCTGTTTAAGGATTAAAAAAGAAAAGCACGTGCAGTCGTCCTTGCTGAAAATCCCCAGCTAAAGTGGAAGGCAGGAAGGGAGGCCATCGCCCTGGCGCATCTCCTGTTCTCGAGCTGACCTGTCCGGCGTGGAAACCCGGGCCAATACGTTGATGCTGCTGATGCTGCTGCTGCTCGTACTTGCCGCCGACGGCGCAGCCGCTCCACAGGCGACCCTCAATGACTGGAGCCAGTGGGACTTGACGAGCGTGCCGCCAGCGCCGCTGCTGCCGCCGCCTCTCCCAATGCCGCCGCCTGTGCCGCCGCCGCCGCAAGCTCCAGTCGAGCCTCACACCGCGGCTCAGGTTTCTTCAGGCGTGGTGTCGGCCGTAATAAACGATTGGACATTGTACGGCACTCCGTTGGCGCCACCGGCGCCGCCCTCTCCCCCGCCGCCGCCCAACCCTTCACCGGCGAAGCTGCTGAGCGTGCTGATGGCGGCGCTCGAACTCGGCAGCAGGGCAAAGGCAGCGGCGGCGGCAGCAGAGGCGGCGGCGGCGGCAGCAGAGGCGGCGGCGGCGGCGGCAGCGTCAGCGGAGACGGCGACCGAGGCAGAGGCAGCGGCGGAGGTAGCGGCGGAGGTAGCGGCGGAGGCAGAGGAGGAGACTTGGGTCGTCGCTTCGAGCGTGAGCGAGATTCGCCAGAGCATTGCGCGCCAAGCGAGGCACCCGCAGCGTACGCTGCGAGTTGCCCTCAACGGCTCCTCCAAATTCCACCTGGATGGGGCAGCTGTCCTGATCGATGGCATCGATGTCACCCTCGCCGGTGACGGCAGCCATGTCATCGATGCGGGCTTTCGCTCGCGCGCCTTCGTGGTCACCAATCGCGGGACGCTGACGCTCTCAGCGCTGACACTCAGCGCTGGGT
>NW_005194691.1:0-1143 GCF_000372725.1 Emiliania huxleyi CCMP1516
GACGGGCCCGTGGGTCTGTCCCGTCCACAACCACCCACTCACTCCCAGCGGCTGCGCGCCTGCCCGTTTGAGAGCAGCTGCAGCTTGCGCGCCGCCAGCAACTCCAGGCACGGCTCGACCGCAGCCCAAACCTTGAAGTCCAGCTTCAGGTGGCGGTGGCCGTCCGCGATGCAAGCGTCGAGGAACGCCTCGAAGGTCAGATCCGAGCTGCGCGCCGGCGGATGTGCCATCACGGGCCGGCCGGCTGCCATGATGATGTCCGACTCGATGGCTGTGATGTGTGGCGAGGAGAGCGCACGCTCGAGGCGTGCGCAGGAACAGCACGAGTGAGCCCACGTCAGCTGCGATGCGCGAGGATGATGCACGGCCGGCGTCAACGCGGACGACGCCATCGATCGTCGAGGGAGGTGACAGCCGCTGGCGATTGAGCGTGAAAGTGCCTCCAGACTTTCTGCTCACAGGATCCGCGGCGATTTCGCGGCGGCGGCGCGCACTAAAAGAGAAAGCGCGTCGGTCACAAGGCACTCTCACGTCCTCCCGAAACAGAGATCGCTTGAATGCCGGCATTCAAGCGCGACAGTGCTAGCCGCCTCCGCGATGCTGAGCGGTGCATGAAGGGCGGCGAGCCGCTGACGATGCGCGAGGCGTCCTTCATCAGCTCGCTGATGGGACACGCCCAGCACATCGACGCGGCCACCGTCCGGTTCACCATGCACATCGACGGCAGCCTCGACGGGCAGATCAACTTGAAGTCCGAGTACACACGGGAGCTGGAGCGCGCGGAGCGCGAGCGAGCGGGCACGTGCGCCACCGCCGCGCCCGCCGCCGCGCCCGCCGCCGCGCCCGCCGCCGCGCCCGTCGCCGCGTCCGCTGCCGCGCCGGCTGCTACGCCCGCTGCCACTCCGGCCGCTATATCCGCTTTCACGCTGGTCGCCACCCCTGGTTAATCCGAATTGGTCTTCACCGCTCCCTGAGAGGGGTCCCCCGGGGGGTCTGCCGGCTTCTTTCGTCCTGCTAGGCTTGCCGTGAAATCCGGTGGCCCTTCCGGTGCGTGTCTCCCTCCATTTGCTGTATTCGTGGTCTCAAGTCTACCGTAGGGTAGGCCTCATAACGCGGGGCCTTTTTCACCGGTGCCCATTATCA
>NW_005194690.1:0-1131 GCF_000372725.1 Emiliania huxleyi CCMP1516
CAGCACCGCCACCCTCGCGCAGTTCTGCACCACCTTCTGCAGACCGGCCTTCTGCAGACCGCCTTGTGCAGACTCTCCTGCACCACCCGCCCGCGAGGAGCGAGGCGGCGGCATCACACCCCTTCCACCTCGCCCCCAGGCGCGGCGAGTTTGAGTTCCTGCGGCCCTACTGGGACCCTATCTCTCTCGAGGCCAAGGCGCAACCTCCCCCTATCTCCCCCTATCTCCCCCTATCTCTCTCGAGGCCAACGCGCCACCTCCTACTATCTCCTTCTATACCCCCAAATAGGACACCGAGCCAAGACATGCTCCCCTGATGACATGCTCAACAGCTCAGTACAATGGGCATCGTCTCACGGACACACAGACCTCAAGCAGACGGAGACGACAACAAAAGGGGTCGAGAGACACCGAAGGTCCCGTACACCCTCACGTCGACAACTCGGCGGGCTAGACCGAGAATACATGTGCGACAGCAGAGACCGAGGGAGAGAGACCGAGAGAGACCGAGAGATATCGAGAGAGACCGAGAGAGATCGGGAGAGAGCGAGAGAGCGGGATAGAGCGAGAGAGAGCGCGCGCGCGCGCGCGAGAGAGAGAGAGAGAGCGAGAGAGAGAGGCCGAGAGGAGAGGGAGGGAGGTGAGGGAGGGAGAGGGTGAGAGAGAGAGAGAGAGGTCGGAGCGGCAAGTGGCGGGCTAGCAGACTCGGGCTGCGACCCTCCCCGGCCGCGCCGGCCACACCCTGGCTCAGAGCATCTTGCCCTGGCTCAGAGCATCTTGCCGCCCTCGGGTCCAAACACGGCGTCCAGCACGCTCTCGCCCGAGCTGAAGACGCTCATGTCGCCCGACGTGCGCGTGATGAGCCCCTTCTTCTTCTTGGGCGACGGCATCGGCGCCGGGATCTTGCCCGCGTAGAAGCCTCCCCCGAACTTGACCAGGTTGTCGCTCTTCTTTGCATTTGCCCACAGCTTGTCCATCTGGTCGCCGTCGACGCCGAGCCGCTCGCACGCGTCGACTGCGTTGTAGACGACGCCGTCGGAGAGCGCCTGCGGCCGACGCGGGGGCGCCGGTGACGCGAGGGCGCCGCGGCCGGCCCGACCGCGGCCGGCCCGGCGCCTCTTGCCACGTGAT
>NW_005194690.1:1588-13315 GCF_000372725.1 Emiliania huxleyi CCMP1516
GCGAGCTTCTCCTTGGCCAGCGCCTTGACCGGGTCGGTGACGGCGTGCGGCTTGACAAAGACAAAGGCTTGGCTCTTGCCCGCCGGCACGCTGCCGCTGACGCCGGCGATCTTCTGGGCCTTCGCGAGGCAGTCGGCGTAGTCGAGGTCCTCGAGCAGGTCGAAGAGCGACTGCTTCTTCCCCTCGAAGGCCACCTGCGGGTCCTTGGTCCACTCCATGATCGTCGCCCGCGGGATCCCCGCCTGCAGCATCGCCTTGCCAAACGCGTCCTCCTCCAGCTTGGCGCCGACCCAGTTGAGTCGCTCCGCCATCGCCTCGAAGGGGGAGGCGGACGCGTGCATCCCGTTGTCGCCGACGTTCGGCTCGGACGCGAGGCCGAGCGCTTTCCACTTTGCGAAGATCTCCTTGCCTACGACGCGGGCTCGCGGGGTGAAGACGGAGCAACGAGTAGCTCTCACGAGTAGCTCTCAACGAGTAGCTCTCACGTGCGCTCCCGTCGGCCGCCATCGCTGGGTCGGTCCCTCCGAGCACCTTCTCGCGGAAGTCGCCCCAGGAGAGCTTCGCGGGGTCCCACTCGACGAGGTAGTAATAAATGGACGCGCTGGGCTTCGTGTACTTCTCGCGCATAGCCATGTAGAAGCCGTTGATTACAAATATCGAGCTTCGGATCTCGACGTAGGCGCCGTCCTTGCTCTGACACTCGGCAGCAGGCATGGCGAAGGAGGCCGCGGCGGCAGCGGCGGCGCCAGCGGCGGCGACCTTGAGGCCGGCAGACGAGCGGAGGCGCGTCACCGTGGAGCGGATCATGACACACGCAGTGATGCACACGCAGTGATGCACAGCCTTGTTATTGAGAAGAAAAACCACGTTCGCACAGGAAAGAATGCAAAGTTGGTATTCTGTGTGGTGGCGGCGTGCCGTCCTCCCATCCCTCCCTTGGGTGGTCTGTTTTCTTTCTTTCTTTTTCAAAGTGTCACGCGCGGGGTGGTGCGCAAAAGCCTCTTTGGTTTGTTGTTTTCTCTTTTGTTGTTTCTCTGTGTCTGCGAGACTGCGAGAGAGATTTTTGAAGACCAACAAGAAATCACGACTCTCACCACAGTGATTTGGGCTCGGCAGCTTGAGCACTTGAGCACTGGATAGGGCCGATTCCGCATGGTACGGGACCCCTCGATCGTCTCGCCCTCCCTCACTGGTGTGTTCATTGGGGGGGGTCATACGACAAACACGGTGCAGGATCGAGGTGCACGCTGCCGAGGCAGTGTCGTCCCCCCTCTCCCCGACGGCGATGGCGGTGTGACCGATCGAGCTACAAGAGGAGCTTGTTCAGCAGGATCTGGGATAGTCTGGCGCACTACCTCACTGGGCCTGAGACCGCCGAGACAGCATCCCATCACCCCTCCGGGTTTGCGTGGGGTCGAACCACTCCGGGATGGGCAAGCCCATTGTCTTATTTCAGTTCCCCTCGCACCTGCGAGAGTAGGCAGGGGTTGCATGGTCTATCTCAAGCGGCGCCTCGGCCAGGGGGAGGGGGGGGGGGAGGGGCCGGGGGGGAGGGGGGGTCTTCCCATCTTGTTAATTGTCAAAATTCCTGTTGTGCAAGAGGGGAGGGGGCTCTGACGGAGTGCGTGGCGGGAGAGGGCAGGGAGTGGGCGCGGGGGAGGGGGGGGGGGGGGGCTCAGCCGTGCAAAAAGCATCAATTAATAATAGTAAGGAAGACGTGTTGCCCGGCCGTTCAAGAAGTCCGTCTCGATTTTCGTTTTTTCCCCACAGACCACTCGGGCAACTTTTACGAAAGGCAAAGTTTTACTTGACCACTCGGGCAGATTCGATTGCATTTTACCACTCGGGCAAACTCGATGAAACGGGCGGACGGAAACGCGTTTGCGACGGCTCGCCGGAGAGCATGCATGGAGCGGCCGGTGCGCCGCCGCAGCTCACCGATGGAGCCTGCGTCGCGGCTCAATCCACTGACGTAGCAGCACTGCGACACACTCTCCAAGCACGGCCTCTGGCGTTGCGATTGCACAGAGAGCGAGCAATAGGCGCCAAAAGCACAGATCTGTGTGCAGTGGATTTCCATGTAGGTCGCGCCCAGCGAGCGGACAACCGCGGGTCTCGGATGCTCTCCCGGACGCGAGCCCATCGTGCGAGTGGCGGACCCGGAGGCGGCCGGCCCAGCTCACCCCCAGAGAGGCCATGGCCAGGGTCAGGCATAAAAGGCGGGGGTGTTTTTCCGTCCGTCCATTTACGGCAGCTTGTTAGCCCTCAGCCGAAGGCGAAGCTGGGGCCGGTCCCGTAGCCGAGAGAGCCCGCGCCGATGAGTTCGACGCGGTCGGGGGGGCCTTGCGGAGAGGCCAGCGAGGTGGCGATCGCTGTACTTCATGGTCGTCATCAAGTGACCGGCTGACAAGCCAGAGGTCGATACTCTGCACTGGACGACCCATAGGATGCCACGAATGCCTGGAGGAAGAGGGAGGCGAGGCAGCTGCTCTCGGGTGATCTCGCTTTGGTGGCCGAAGGACCCGATGGTCCTGTCACATTCGTGTTCCGAGTCGTGGGGGTAGATAATTTCGGGGTAGGATCGAGTCAGCACATCCTTGTAGTACAGCGGACCGCCAGGCTCGCCGGCAGCATCCGCAGGGAGGCAGCATATGAGGCACCAGTCTTCTGGAGAGCTCAGCAGCTGCGGCCGCGGTGGCAGAGTCGGCCGCGGTTCGAGCGAGCAGCTTTTGGCTGCGGGTTCGAATCGCGGAAGGCTCGTGCCCTCGCGGAGCGACGCGGGTCGCGCGGCGCGCGCGTGTGCGAAATGCGACAAAAGACGAAAGACGACAGGCGCCTGAGCGCTGTACGCCTGGACTTTTGTCGCCGCAATCGCCACCGCCGCCATCTTGACGAGCAGCGCGAGCGCGCTCGTCGGCGGCCAGCCGTCGCGGGCCGGGCCGAGCCCGGCCTCAACCGGCCGCGCCGCCGCAGCAGGCCCGGAGGCCCACATGGCGGCCGACCAGCTGATAACGTGTGATAAGGAGTCTCGTCTCTCTCAGTGTCTGTGTTTGTGCGTCGCCCATCTCTCCTGCAGCCTGGGGATGCACTCTATTTATTAGTAGCGCTGGGTCCCACGCGCACGCGCAGGATTTTGGACGGGACGATCAGGGGGTTTGGGCGTAATCGCTCCTTGTAGCTTGTTCTTGGCGATTGATCTCACGGCTCACGCCCCCCACAGCAAATCGGTTTTTGCCCTTAAATAGTGCTGTTTTCGTTGGGCTGATTTTCGCTTAACTTGGTCGGTTTGAGCACTTTTTTCAGGCAACGCCCACAGCAAATCGGTAAAAAGGTGGGTGCTAGTATGAGCCCGATACGTCGCAGTGCTCTTGCAGAGGCGGTTAGTGGTGCACTAACCCCGAGAAACCCTTCGGGTCACTCCTCATCGCAAACCCTGTCAGCAGTCCTCCTCCGGGAATGTACGTAAGAGCCACATACATTGAAAAACCTGCTCTGCAAGAGCGAGTTTTGTGGCTTGTTTGGCTTCATCGGTCGTCCCGTGCGTGACTGTCGCGCCGCCGCGTTGCACATTGGACACATGCTCTCGCGCGTGGCGGTGACGGTCGGCGCACGTGGCATCCTGAAAGGCCGCGCCTCGGGAGTCGAGCTGCCTCGACACAGCCGCGAGGGCGGACACTGGCCCTGCACGAGCCGGCTGTCGGGCGCTAACGCCGCCATCCCCCTCGGCGCGGCGAGCCTCAAGGCCTTCTGCATGGCGTACGCGGTCATCATGCGCCGGCCCAGGTTCGAGCGCATTCGCTCGCTCGGACGCCGCCGTCATCGAAAGGGCGGCTATCGCGACCTCATCGCCGAGGGCTCTCCGTGACGCTCTCGAGGAGATGCTTTGTTTGCGAGGTGGGCGACCGTGAGAAAGGAGACGGCGACGGCGAAGACGGCGGCGACGGCGGTGGGAACGCCGAAAACGCGCCGCGCAGCCAGCGAGGCGAGCATGCACTAGGCCTCGCCAGGCCCTCGCCAGGCAGGCCTCGCCATCAAAAGGCCTCGACAGGCCTCGACAGGCCTCGACAGGCCTCGACACCTCTATCCCTCGACAGCAGCTCGACACCCTCGACACCGGGCCTCGACACCTCGACACCAGGGGTCAGGGAGGCGGCTGGTGAGACAGTCACCATCGGTATGCGGAAGGGCGACCAGCTTGCAAACGGATCGAAGGACATTCCGTGCGAGCACAACATTCGTCACAACGGCACCATGTATGCGGCGGCCAACATGGTCCGTGCACGAGCCTGCGGCAAGCTCGTGCTCGGTGACAAGGCGAACCCTCAGACGACTTTTCATCTCAACGAGGGGCACGTCACCGACATGTGTGAGATCGGCGGGGACCTGCAGTCCCAGCGCAATGTCCACTACGAAGTCAAGGTGCCTAGCGCCCTCACAAAGACGAGGCAGGCTGGGCAGGGCTCGGCAGCACACGGCGGATGCTGTGCGTCACTCTGGGCCATAATTTGGTTTCGGCAGCACCCTCGTGCCTCGACCAAACTTGCTCAAGGTTCTTGGGTGCAAAGAGCGCGGCCACAAGTCACAGGGCCCGCTCGTCCATGCGACCGGCAAAAGGCTGGGTCAAAGAGCACAAGGGACAGTACTACGACGCGCTCCATGTAAAGAACGGAATCATCAAAATTTGTCTCGTCGAAAGCCTGGGCGGCATCGCGCCGCCAACCAAGAGAATCATCTTCAACTTCGCCAAAGAGGTCGGCAGCCCGAGCGCCGTCGACCGCACCGACTACGGCACAGCCTCCGGCAGCGCCCGGGACTTCGCCCAGCACCAACCACTCGCAACAGCTCTCTCGCGCCGCCGTCTGTGGCGATGCGCAAAACATCAACAACGCTGCTCGCAACATGCGTGTCGCGCACTCATTCATGACCGGTCTCAATGTCCCACCCCCCTGCGCGCGGGCCTTACCTTTTTTGCTTTTTTCTGTTTTAAATTCTTCTCATAACAAGGCTGTGAAGGGCCTCCAGGGCTCGCACCTCAACCTCTCACAGGCCAGCGCACAGCGCCATTCGACGTATTTTCTTCTCAATAACAAGGCTGTGAACGCGGTGAGTCGACTCAGCCAGGACGATGCAGCTTCACGAGCTTCTGTTCGACGCCATGCGCTTTGACGAGAGGCGCTTGCTGCTGGACTTGCTGGACCTGCGCGACGCCCAGGCTCTTTCGTGCACCCAGAAGTCATTCTGCGTCAAGCTATCACCGATGGACCTGGACCTGTTGGTCGTCGACGAGAACGCGTACACGTGGGCTGGCCGGCCGATGGCTTTGCCCGCGCCCTGGCACAACGGGATTTCCTTGGGCATGGGCATGCCGACGGGAACACTACTCAAGTGGACGTGCCGCATCACCGAGCACCGAGCATCCAAGCTCCCAAACCAGTGGGCAGCGTTTGGCCTTGAGTACGTGGACGACAGTGGCTGGCACATGCACCTCGTCTCGGACCGAGGCTGCGCGTATGTGGATGGCCGCCTTCGGCAGCAGCACGAGCTCCCCGAGCTCAAGGCAGGGGACGAGCTGCGCTTCACCCTCGACCTTTCCGGGAAGGGCTCACTGTCCGTCCGGATCAATCGTGGACCGCCGCAAGTGCTCTCGGGCTCCAGGGGCCTCGTTCCTGGTCGTGGACTTGCGAAAGATCGCGTTCGAGAAGTCTATGCGCGAGCCCACATCTGGGACGGCGCAATGGTCAAGGCTCGCAGCAGAATGCCGCGCACAGAGCGCAGAGCGTTGGGTCCGCACTGCGCCGTGACTTTCTTGCCCTCACAGGCGGAGTGAGAGGTGAGATGGCGGCAGCGGGAGGCCGGCGCGAGAGACGGCCCGTGCGAATCTTGGTGCTTCTAGACCCGACTTTGTGCGTGTTGGCGGACTTAGTTGTCCGGACGACAGTGCGCCACAAGTACTCTGCGACAAGAGATAGGTGAAGAGGCAGACGCCAAAGGGCAAACATTGGGGAGACGCAGACGCGAGACGGCTAGCATCTCATCCCTTTCCTTAAAATCCCGGTTCCCGCGGCGTGCCTCCCGCTCATCTGCTGTTTTCTTTCTTTCTTTGGTCACTTTGCTGACACCCTGGGAACAAATTAGAGTTGTTTGGTATTGCTAAAAATCTCTCTCACCCTGGGTTACACGCTTACACACGTGTCTCGCGTGTGTGTGCCAGTGTGCGTGCCAATGCGGATGCCGACGGCGCCCCCGGCCCTGCGTAGTGCTGTGAGCGGCAGCGGGGCGGGGGGTGAGGAGGCTCTCAGGGAAAGAGAGAGGCACAGTCACACAGAGGATGACTGACAGCCGCGAGGGTGAGGACTAGGCAGGAAGTGATATGGTGGAGCGCGGGGACGTGGAGAATGGTGTGGTGGCGGTCTGTGCTGTTCTTTCCTTTCTGGGTTCGACCCGGGCCAACAGTTTATGGTTTTTGCAAAAAATAACCGTTCGGTTACGTTTCGGTTACGTTCGAGGGGGCGCACGATACATGCAGCGGCTCCCGCCCGCCGCCCACCGCGTCGGGCGAGACCGGCGCATCGAGGAGCTGCTGCGCGCGCTCGACGTCGCGCCGCGAGCCGCCGGCGCGGCGCTCGCGCCGCAGCAGGCGCCGCGGCCCTACAGGGCCTTGGCGCAGGAGAGAGGAGCAATGCCGTCCGAGTCTGGCTGTGCTGGCTGTACGGGGGGAGTTGAGGAAGAGTGCGAGGTGGACGACGACCGTGGCCTCCTCGGCGGCGGCCGCGAGAAGGCGGCGGAGGAGGTCGTCGAGGAGGACCCTTTCGACGCCGCGGCCGACGCCGCTCTCGCGGCTGCCAGGCCACGCGCGGGTGGCGGCTGCTGCAAGTGGCACTCACCACCTACAAGGGCGTCCCACGCGGCGCCCCGCGACTGTACCGACAGACGGCTGGATCAGACGCTCGCCGTCGATACCAGCATGGAGCTATTCCAGTATGCCGAGCGCCAGGCCGCCGATCAGCTGTCGTCCGCCTCGGCTGTGGCCACCAAGTTGGCGCGCGCTCACGGCGCGCTCCTCGCGCGCAAGGCGTCCGGTGTAGCTACTACTACAGCGGACCCGGCGTGCGGCGTCGAGACGACTCCCGGCCCCGCTGGCGCTGAGGTTGCAGTCAAGGCGGAGGCGCAGCCCGCCAGCCTGCTGCCGCCTCCGAGAATGCCGCGGAGAATGAAGCCATCGCATCCCTCCAAGGGCGCGGCATCGTCTATCGGTGGCGCGCGTCCAGCAGCGAGGCTGACCGCAGCTCGATTGGCCGCAGTCTCTGCCTTGCCGTCACGGGCTGCGAGCGACATTGGCCCTATCACGGCCAAGGCACTCGTCGATGACAGCCGCGCCGAGCCGTCGCCGCCGCCGGGTTGTGGCGGGCGAATTCTCTCTCGACAAAAGGAGCAGGAAGATCTCATGATGGAGCGCAAGCTCGAAGCTTCACTCGATCGGCTCGACGCGAAACTCGCACAGCGCCGGCTTCGCCGGAGAGAGTGCGATGATGACACCGCCTCTGACATCTCCTTCGCCCCATCCGCATACTCGGTGGCGTCTGCGCCGGCTCGTGGCCAGTCCGCCTCGTCCGCAGTGCGGAGGCTCCGATCGGCCGTGGAGAATCCCAACCCCAATCTGCCGTGTAAGCGGCATGGACTGTCGCCGTGCCTGCTTTGCGCAGAGGCGGCGCTCATCGCCAAGCCGCCGCCGAGGCCAGCCCCGCAAGCGCTGCCGCCGCCGCCGCCGCCCCGCAGGGTCAAAAGCGCCCAGCCGGCGAGCCGCACCGAGCTGAGCAGCTATGCATCCACCCTGGACACGCGCTTTGGCCGCAAGCCGCACCAGAGGGCCCTTCAACCCCAGCAAAGGCGGCCGCCGCGACCGCCGCGGCCGCCGCGACCGCCGCTCAAGCCAGTCGTGCCACTCCAATCTGAGGGGCTTGGGATGCTGCCACATCCAGCCTACTGCCTGCCGCTGCTGCCGCACCTGGCTCCAGCTTCATCGGTTGCCGACCCGACTTGCTGGTCACAAGGCCCGCTCCCGCGAGAAGCAGAGCCACCGCCGGTCTCGGTTCCGGTTCCAGTGCCGGTGGTGCCGGTGGGCAGTGCTGCGTCCGACTCCGAGACGCAAGCTCTAATTTCGGTCTCCCCCGAAGCGCACGCCATGCTGTTTGGTGCATGCAGAGAGATGCCCCTGGAGTCGAGTTAGCGAGTCGACCGCCGTGTGGCGTGTGGCTGTCTTCTCTCTGTATGTAATTCGAGTACAAACCAACTCCCGCATACACACAATCGCACTCTGGCCATCGAATGACTCCGAATGACTCACTGTGTGTGCTACACTGTACACAAAAAAGAAAGCGCAAATGTGATAGCCCAGCGCTGGGGGAGCGACTCCCGTCTCCACAGCACGGTCCGCTGGACAGTACGTCAGTAGCTTACTCTACGTATGGGTAGTTGCTGTGTCATCAAAGCTCCTCGTCGCACGAGTGACTCATGCCATGGGGCTGCGTTCTGCTGCTCCCCGTTGCGTGCGGGGCTCGGTTGCGCACCCCACGGGGTTCTGCCCGAGTATGGCCACAGCGAGCCGTCGACCTCGGTGGTGCAGCGCAGCCTTGATCCACACGCTGCTGGCCCTCTCGAGCTCTGGTCAGTGAATGGGAGCGACATGCCGCTCGTCGATAGCTCTCTACGGCAGGCCACTCAGCCACCACAGATTCAGCCAAGGAAGTACAGCGCGGACAGGCATGGCGGGTCAGCTCCCGCCTCGTTGCGCCGCATGCACGCGCCGCCCCCCAGGCCGCACTGGGCGCAGTACAAGGTCTTGTTGCACCCGACACCGTCGTGGTGGTGTTGGCACTTCCACTGCCCTTTTTTGCCGTAGCCGCCGAACTCCTTGGGGTCGGTTGTGTCGCCGCACTTTGTGCATCGCGCCATCCGCATCAGGTCCCCAGCGCCCGCCCGAGGAGGCGCGGCGGGCGCGGCGGGTGCGGCGGGCGCGGCGGGCGCGGCGGGCGCGGCGGGCGCGGCAGGCGCGGCAGGCGCGGCGGGGGCCACGGGTGCGGCGGCGGCGGAGATGGCGGCGGGCGCGGCGACGGGTGCGGCGGGTGCGGCGGGTGCGGCGGCGGCGGCGATCCTGGCAGCGATAGCGCACTTGAGCTGGGCGCGCATCCCGTCGGCGCGCCGCTGGCCCGCCACGCTGCCATCGCCGTAGCTCTGCCCCGCCGTGCTGCCGTGCATCCCGCCAAAGGCGCCGGGCGTGGCCGTCACCACCGTGTCGTACCGCGCCGCGGGCGGGGGCGGCCACGAGCCGCCCGCCGCGGGCGTGTGCGTCGCGACGACCTCGCCGTCGCGGTAGTAGCGCCGCTTCAGCTGCAAGTGTCCGAGCACGCACGCGCGGTCGGTGACCACGCGGTCCCACGTGCGCGCGGCTGGCGCGGCGGGCCAGTCGCCGCCGTCGGAAGGGTAGTGCACGGCAGCCACGACTCCTTTGAGGAGATAGTAGCGGATGATCTTGTTGCCGTTGTCGCGAGCCGACCGCGCCGCGCTCTCCGCCGCCGCCGCCGGCGAGAGGGCGTCGCCAAAGCCGGGGATGTCGGCAGGGCGGAGCGAGTTGGCGCCGGGCAGCTGCAGGCGGATCTGGCGAAACGCCTCGTAGACGGCAGCGTCAAACGCGGCGCGCGCGGGGCACGCGATGCGGTTGAGCTGGGCGATGTGGGGCATCGTCTGGGCGAGCGAGTCGGAGGCGCAGCGGATCCAGTTGGCGAGCGGCTCTCCGCCGTACACAAAGTACTTGCCGTGCTGGATCTCCGTCTCGTTGAGGAGGCACGAGAAGGCGGAGCCAGCGACGGTGCGGCCGAGCGCTGTGCACAGCGGAGCCAGCTGGCCGAACGTCTTCCGCGCCGGCTTGCCAAAGGTCAGGAAGGCGCCGATGAGCACGCCGCCGTTGGCGCACCCGACGGCGACTGTGGTGCGTGGGAGAGGGGCGGAGAGCCGTGGGGGTTGGTCAAAGTGCGGCTTGGGCGAGGCTGGCGCACGCGCGGCGAGGGGGGGTCGCATGCTGAGCCGGCTTTGGCGGCGCGCACCCATCTCGAGCAGACGGTACTCGGGCGCCGAGAGCTCCTCGCCGCAGCGCGCGCCGAAGAGGCCCTCGGGGTTGGCGCCATCGGGCGCGGCGCGGCCCTTGCCCGTGCGGCCGCAGCACACGAGGCGGCGGTTGAGGCCGAAGAGCAGCGGCACGAGCTCGGGGCAGACGGCGTGGATGGCGTGCACCAGCGCGAGGATGCCCTTGACCGTGTCGCAATCGCCGCGCTGGATGGCGCGGCGCAGCAGCTCGAGCACGCCCGGGCCCTTGCTGCGAGCGGCAACGGTGGCGAAACGTGCGGGTGGCTTTGCGTGGCTCACGCGCGGGTCTGTGGAGAACGGTGGAGGGCACGCCGCGCGGGCGGAACGGCTCACCCGCAAAGCATGCCGATGACTGCGATGACGACGTAGCCGGGCACGCCGCGGCGCGAGCGGACGAGCTTGACGAGCGCGTGGATGAGGGGGTTGTGCAGCGCAGGGAAGTCGTAGCGGAGCACGCGCTGGAAGTGGTCGTCACCGGCGGGGAGGATGTCGACGAGCGACCACTTGTGCTTCTGCGCAAGTGGCGGGCGACGTCCCTTGTCAGAGCGCAAAACGCGCGACGACACACGCGCTCACGCGGGACGGGGCGTTGCTAACTGTGCCTGCATCTGAGCGACAAAGGCAGCCTCCGCTTCGCCGAGAGCAACCAGGAAGCGAGCGACCTGCTGCGTGCGCCCCCCGCGCCCATCCGTGCCCCCGACCCCCTCAATGGAGAAGACCTCGCGGTTGTACGGCTGCCCATTGGCAGCCTTGCAAAGCTCCGCGTGCATGCGAGGTGGGAGCGCCTACGCCGATCGCATCGCAACGCTCGAGCCGAACGAGGGCGGGCACAGAGCGACTGCAGACGCACCGGCGGACGCGCGGCGGATGCGCTCGGTCGGGGCGCGGAAGCGACCAGGGCGCCGCCTGGCGCAAAAGAAAAATGATCCGATCAGCGAGCGATGCGGCGTCTGGAGGGGTTGGGTGCGAAGGGATCGGGCTGGTGCAAAGGGATAGGGCGTCGCGAGGCTGCTGCACCGTTGGTACCGCCGCCACTGGTGCCGCCGCTGGAACTGGAGGGGCGGGCTGGCAGCGGAGCGCCCAGGCCGCCGCAGCCGGCGGCGCCGCCGCCGCCGCCGAAGCCGTCGAAGCCGAAGTCGCCGCCGCGGTTGTCGCCGCCGCCGCCGCCGCCGCTGCCGCCGCCGCCGCCGCGAGGGAGGGGCGGGGGGGCGGCGGGCGGAAGGCGAGGGGTGGCACTCGGCGGCGCGGACTGCCCGAGGGGGGCAGCGGGCGCCGCGCCGCAGGCGGGGCCGCCGCCGCCGAAGCCGAAGCCGTCGAAGCCGAAGTCGCCGCCGCCACCACGGCGAGGCCCGCCGCCGCCGCCGCCGCCGCCGCCGCGCAGCAGCTGGTCCAGCACGCTGGGCGCGCCACCCTGTGTAGGGCAGACACGCCCAGGCTCACGACGGCGAAGGCGAGGGAGCTTTGCGCGGGGCGAGGGAAGCGACGGTGAGGGCGGCAAGGTGGCGCTGCGCGAAGGTCACGCGCAGCTACGGGCGTGCGGGGGCCGCGGTGTGCGGCGGGGGCGCGGTGTGCGGCGGGGGCGCGCCT
>NW_005194689.1:0-1143 GCF_000372725.1 Emiliania huxleyi CCMP1516
CGACCGAGGCGGCGGATGCGGCGGGCAAGGCGGCAGGCGATGCGATCATCGCCGGCAAGTCGCCAGAGGTAGCGGCGGCCGCGGGTGAGGCTGCGGGCACAGCGGCTGAAAAGGCGCTGGATGCCGGCCTCTCGCCGGACGCAGTCGATGCGGCTGGCGAGGCGGCAGGCGAGGCTATCCTTGCGGGCAAGAGCCCCGAGGTTGCGGCCGCCGCTGGCGAGGCTGCCGGCAAGGCGGCCCAGAAAGCACTCGACGACGGCTTGTCACCCGATGCTGCCGACGCGGCGGGCGAAGCTGCGGGCGCGGCGATCATTGCGGGCAAGACGGCCGAGGAGGCAGCCGCTGCTGGCGAGGCTGCGAGCAAGGCGGCCCAGAAGGCGCTCGACGACGGCTTGTCACCGGATGCTGCCGATGCGGCGGGCAAGGTGGCGGGCGACGCCATCATCGCAGGCTACACGCCCGAGCAGGCAGCGGCGGCCGGCGAGGCGGCGGGCAAGGCGGCCCAGAAGGCGCTCGATGCCGGCCTGTCGCCGGAAGCGGCTGATGCGGCTGGCGAGGCGGCAGGCGAGGCTGTCCTCGCTGGCAAGTCGCCCGAGGAGGCGGCTGCTGCGGGCGAGGCTGCCGGCACGGCGGCCCAGAAGGCTCTCGACGACGGCTTGTCGCCCGAGGCAGCTGCGGCCGCGGGTGAGGCGGCGGGTGACGCCATCATCGCCGGCAAGAGCCCCGAGGTGGCGGCCGCTGCTGGAGAGGCTGCCGGCAAGGCGGCCCAGGCTGCGCTCGACGCCGGCCTGTCGACAGAGGCGGCGGATGCGGCTGGTGAGGCGGCAGGCAAGGCTATCATCGCAGGCAAGTCGCCCGAGGTGGCTGCGGCCGCTGGCGACGCTGCCGGCAAGGCGGCCCAGAAGGCGCTCGACGATGGCTTGTCGCCCGAGGCTGTCGATGCGGCGGGCGAGTCGGCGGGCGACGCCATCATCGCCGGCAAGAGCGCCGAGGTGGCGGCGGCCGCGGGCGAGGCTGCAGGCAAGGCGGCTCAAGCGGCGCTCGACGCCGGCCTATCGACCGAGGCGGCGGATGCGGCGGGCAAGGCGGCAGGCGATGCGATCATCGCCGGCAAGTCGCCAGAGGTAGCGGCGGCCGCGGGGA
>NW_005194688.1:0-1143 GCF_000372725.1 Emiliania huxleyi CCMP1516
CTCCCCCCCTTGGCGGGGCGGCCCTTTACCCCCCCGCGCTTCCGCAGGGGTGGGGCCCGCCCGCTCGAGGACGGGTCGCACGCCCTCTGCTTCGTCAACTTTGCTCCGCACGCGGCGGTCGTCGGCTGCGACAGCGCTTGCATGGCCCGCGCCGGCATCCGCAGCCCCGTGACAGTGCGTGACGCAGTGCGCCAGCGGGCCACCGACTTCGGCCAGGTGCGGCAGGTCGACGCGGTGCATCTCCCAGCCGACGGTGGCTCGGAGCTGTACCGGCTGACGCCGCTTTCTGTGTGACAGAGCAGCGCGCCGCCAGTGGCGTCGCACTCAGCTTCGGCAGCCTCGAGCGAAACAGAGGTGCGTGTGTGTCCGTGTTACCCGGTGCTGAGTCGCTCGGCTCGGCTCTGCTCGCGCAATCGGCGGTCTCGGCTCTAGCCCGTGTGTTCGCCCGCGTGATGGACCCGCGGCCGCGCTCTCGTGATCGGAACCCGACCAAAAGCGAAGTGCGCTGTTGAGCGTCCGTCTCTTCGGGCGCGCGGACCGTACGACCGTCGACCGAGGCGATTCCGGGCTCATCTCTCGCTGTTTCTCTCGGGGCTCGATACGCACTAATAGTGTGGCGCCTCGATTTGTATTGTTGAGATTTGATCAGCTTTTCACCCTCCCACAGCCCGCCACAGGCACAGCGCGCACAGGCGGGTCGACGGATTCTCCTAGTCACACCAAGAGCCAGATCGAGAGTCGGCCGGCGCACCATGCGCGGACCTGCCGACGGCATTCGCGAGAAGCGGCTGCGGACCTGTCACCGCTGCTACGTGTCAGCAGTGGAGAGCTGAGGCGCTGGACGCTGGAGAGCGCGGAGACACAAGTTCTCAGCTGTCCGCCAGCTCCTGGGGTTTCCCCCGCAGGAAGCTAAAGTAGGTTGTGAATCCGAAGGAGACGACGGCGACGAAGGGCACCCGAGCGTGGATGGGCAGGATCGAGAAGTTGAAGAGGAAGGCGGGGACCCAAGTGCTCCAGCAGACGAAACAGTCCTCGCGTAAGTTGGCAAGATACTTGCCGCGCGCGGCCGCGAACTGCGATGCGCGAAGCTGGCCCGCCTCAATGGCCTCCTTGACGCAGTAGAAGCAGGGAAACAGCATGAAC
>NW_005194687.1:0-1143 GCF_000372725.1 Emiliania huxleyi CCMP1516
AAAACCTAAAAGGGGTGTTTTTTTTCGGGTCGCCCCTTTTCATTTTTTTGTTTTCCCCTCCCCCCAAAGAAAAAAAAAATTTTTTTAATAAATTTTCCCCCTCCCCCGGGGCCGGGGGAAAGAACCACCTCCCTTAAATTTCCCCACCCGGAAGCTCCGCCGAGTTGCCCCCCCCATGGGGGTTGGGACCGGGGCCCCTGCTTTTTTTTTTCCGGAGACCCCCAAAGCAAAGGTTGGGGAGAGGGATTGGGTGCCCCCCCCCCCCCTCCCCCCCCCCTGAGCGCCCCCCCCCCCCGCCCTACGCGCCCGAATCGCCCAAGCACATCGGCCCGCACCCCACAGGGCGACGACCTTCTCACGCCGATAAGCGAGACTCCAACGCCGGCCAAGAAGGTGGGCAAGGACCCGGTCTTCGGCGACAGCGTCGAAGACGAGGTGTTCTCCCCGCTCCCGGCCGCACACCCCACCCACCGCCCTGACCCCGCGCAAGCTGCTGCCGGCTGTGCCTGCTGCGACGCTCGACCTCGTGCGGGCGTGCGAGGACGAGAGAGGCGTCGACGTGTCGGGCATGCCCAGGGAGGAGAGACGGGCGCTGCAGTCTCTCTACTGCGCCAGCGCCGACTACAACCACACTGTGTGCTCTAGACGAGGGTATATTTTTGGGCTATCTCTCCTCAAAAACGATGTCAAGCGCCCGCTCGCAGCCAGCCGCGCCGCGCCCCTGGGCGCTCCCCGCTGCGGCGCGCCGCCCGCGCGCGGGTTGCCCGGGCGAGCGACCGCCACCGCTCGCCCCTCCGCGCCCTCTGCCCGCGCACGGCCGACGCGCAAGCCCGCGGTCGCGTGCGAGCCGTCGCTTTGCGGACGCCACCGTCTACCCGCGCTCGCTCGCGATCGAGTCAGACGACCCTATATTCCGAGTAGCGGAGGTGTGCTTGCACCCCCTTCCCAAGGCACATGCAAAATGGACGGAGAAAATAACCGCGGCGGCGGCCGCAATCTCACATTTTGCGCCTCACCCCCAGCAGGCGCGCCCTCGGCGTGCTGCTCCTGCACAGGTTTTGCGGCCGCCCACGAGAGGGGGAGCGGCCGCTTCTCCGCACCATCGGCCCACGGCATCCTGGGCGGCGTCGGCGCCGCCCCAAC
>NW_005194686.1:0-1143 GCF_000372725.1 Emiliania huxleyi CCMP1516
CCTTCTCGCCACCATGTTCCGCCGCGATGTCTGTCGTGTGCGCAGGTGGACCTCAAATTAGTTCACTAATGAATTAACTGATTGAGACACATTTGATACACATTTGAGTCACAACGAGGCTGGCAGAGGGACCTCCCCCGTTAATTAATTACTTAGTTAAGGAGTTGATACCCATTTGAATCACAACGTAGGCGGGCAGAGGGACCTCACCGGGCCCCATGGGCCCGGCCTCCTCCCTTTGGTGTCGGTGGCCCTGATTGTGGGCAACCTGCAGGTGGCCACTGCCGGCAGCCTTCGCCTGCCCGCCTTTGGGAAGCGCCGTGAAGGGGGTCTTTTCACACCGCCCCTCCTGGGAGCAGGGGCGGGGGCTCCACCTCTTCCTGGCCGAGCTGTGAAGGGGGTCTTTTCACACCGCCCCTCCTGGGAGAAGGCACCCGCTCCGGCCTCTTCCTGGCCGTGGGTAACGGGTTGCAGGCTTTTCCCCCCCCCCCCCCCCCCTTCCCCCTCCCCCTCCCCTCCCCTCCCCCTCCTCCCCTCTCGTTCATTGATCAATTCCTCTGTTGGATCTGCTGCTGCAGCCGAGATCTAGCCGAGATCTAGCCGAGATCTAGCCGAGATCTAGCCGAGATCTAGCCGAGATCTAGCCGAGATCTAGCCGAGATCTAGCCGAGATCCAGCCGAGATCTAGCCCAGATCTAGCCGAGATCTAGCCGAGATCTAGCCGAGATCCAGCCGAGATCTAGCCCAGATCTAGCCGAGATCTAGCCGAGATCTAGCCGAGATTGGCTGCCCGACTGCCGCAGGCGGCCGCCCATTGATTCAGCCGTTGGCCAGAAGTTGATTGATTAATTGACTCACTCATTGATTGCCGCTGCAGGCCGCCGCCGTCGTCGCGTACCCGTTCTTCGTCGCGCTGCCCGCCGGTGGCTGATTCGCGGAGATTCGCCGAGATCCGCCGAGATCCGCCGAGATCCACCGAGATCCGCCCACATCTAGCCGAGATTCGCCGAGATTCGCCGAGACAGACCACCGAGATTCCACCCGAGATTCCACCGAGACTCCGAGATTCCACCCGAGATTCCCCGAGATTCCACCGAGACTCCCCGAGATTCCTCGAGATTCCTCCTAGATTCCCCGAGATTC
>NW_005194685.1:0-1143 GCF_000372725.1 Emiliania huxleyi CCMP1516
GCCCCCCCCCCCTTTTGTTTTCCGGGGGAGGGCCCTTCCCCTTCAAGGAGGGGGGGTTTTTTGGCGGTTCAAACCCCAAAGAGGTTCCCTTCTTTTTGGCCCGCGAAAACCCCTTTTTTTAAACCGGGGGGGGGAGGGGACCCCCCCCCGGTTTTCTTGGTTCGGGGGCGGCCCAACTTTTTTCCCCCCCCCCCCCCCCCCCCGCGCCCGCCCGCCCGCCCGCCCGCCCTCAGGCCTTGCCCCTCCGCAGGCGCGGGAGCGCTCGCCGGCGAGCACCTCCTACCTCTCGTCGCCCGGCTGCTCCCTTCCCCCGTCCCCCCTCTCCTGACGCGCACCCCGCGCAGACGGCGCTCCGGGACAGACGGAGCAGCGACCGCGCGCGCGGTCGCTGCTCCGCCCCTCCGTCGCGCGCGCCGCGCGCGCGCGCTCTGGGCGCTCTGCCGCCACTGCCGCCGCGCCCCCCTCGCCGTCTGTTTCCCGCCGTACTCGAGTATGGTGTGCGGTGCGCGCACGCGCAGCGCACACAGCAGCACCTCCCCACACCCCACCCACCCCGTCGCGCCGCCGCCGCCGCCCCCGCCGCCGCCGCCGCCCCCGCTGTAGGTGTAGCGTTTGGGGGGGCGACTGGCGACGGCAAAAATGCAAGCCCCGCCCCTGGCCACTGTTAAATTCTTCTCTCGGGGAAGGGGTGCCAAAGTGGCCGAAGTGCCGTGATGCTGGTCGCGCTCCTGGTGATCTCGCTGACCCCGCAGCCACGCTCGCCAGCCGCTTCCCTGAGGCACAGAGCTATAGTCGCCACCACCGCGGCGCCGGCAGATACGGTTGTTTCCTGGTACGATCAGGGACTCCGCCTGCGAAGCGACGCTCCGGCCGTCGACATCGCCCCCGCCGCCCCGGACGCGGACGTGGCCGAGCAGCAGCTCACGCAGGCGCTCATCCGCGCGCAAGGCCCACGCGGCGGCCGCGCCGAGCTTGTGGAGCTCGGGAACGCCATCCAGGCTGCAGAGCTGGCCGGCGTCGGCGCGGCAGCCGATGCGATGCTGGAGGCGCGTGAGTTTGTGGCGTCCAAGGGCGGCCTCCTCGTCAAGGCCAAGGCGGTCGCCGAGGCGGTCAAGACAGCGGCGCCGATCAATGCGGACGAGG
>NW_005194684.1:0-1143 GCF_000372725.1 Emiliania huxleyi CCMP1516
GAGGGGTGATGTCGAGGCCGGCGAACATGGCCCAGGTGAAGACGGCCGAGACGAGGACCTCCACCGCGCCGTACGACGAGTTGAGCGTCGACGCGTTGCCGAGCGTCGTCGCCGTGAAGATCCGGTTGAGCAGCGTCCCGTGCTGCGAGAGCAGCTCGCCGCCAGAGACGTTGTGGATGAGGTTGGCGAGGGAGAGGGTGAATGCGACGAAGAAGGCGAACTGCATCAGCTTGCACCACCGCATGTAGCAGTACACCCCGTCGCCAAACACGCGGAAGCAAGCGAGGTCGCACGACAGCGGCAGCAGCCGCCCCTCCTGGTCGCGCGGCAGGAGCGAGCGGGCGTACTCCTTGGCGCGCTGCAGGTCGGGCTGCGCCACGGCCCGATTGAGCAGCTCGCGCACCGCGCGCCGGACCACATAGCCGCGCCAGCGCGCCTGGACCCGCACGATGAGCCAGCCGTCCCGCTCCAGCTGAGCGCGGCGCGCGAGGTTGCGGCGGACGACGTCCTGCAGCGGCTCCTGCGACGGCTGCCGAGCGTCCATCGAGACGCACCGCGACGTCGGCAGCGGGTGCACGGAGAGCAGCGGCTGGGAGTGACGCGGCATTGGGCCGCTGTGGAGGTCCGTCAGGGCCAGCCGGCTTCCTTCCGCGGCGGGGTTTTTTTCTCTCGATCTCGAGGTTCTCGAGGTGGATATCCTTTGGCCGCGATGGGTAGCGAGGATTGGTGTAACCCGAGCCACGGAGGCGTGTTTTCTGACGGCCGACCGTCAGTGCACGGAGTTGCCCCTTCTCCGACTGCCCCGGCTAGTTCCCGAGGTCGCGCGGGAGTGACCCCTGCGTCCCCCGAGACCTAGCGCGGGGCGCCGCGGCACCAGACCGCGCCGCCAGCGAGGCGAGAGCACCAGCCGACCGGCCGTGACATGGCAGTTAGACGGCGGGACAAACAGCAATCTGTGAGAGCTTGATTGAGCACTTGAGCACTGGATAGTGTGTGTGTGTGTGTGGAGGCAACCGATGCGAGTCGACTGGTGTGTGTCGTCGTGGTTTCGTATCAAGAATACTCACTCACAGCACTGGATAGGGTCGATTCCGCATGGTACGGGACCCCTCGATCGTCTCGCCCTCCCTCACTGGTATGTTC